>NW_028010301.1:0-11786 GCF_054177405.1 Leptonychotes weddellii | reverse complement strand
GTGGAGGTTCCTCAAAAATTTAAAAATAGAGCTACCCTATGACCCAGCAATTGTACTACAGGGTATTTACCTCAAAGACACAGATGTAGTGAAAGAAGGGCCATATGCACCCCAATGTTCATAGCAGCAATGTCCGCATTAGCCAAACTGTGGAAAGAGCCGAGATGCCCTTCAACAGATGAAAGGATAAAGAAGATGTGGTCCACATATGCAATGGAGTATTACTCAGCCATCAGAAAGGATGAATACCCAACTTTTACATCAACATGGATGGGACTGGAGGAGATTATGTTAAGTGAAATAAGTCAAGTAGAGAAAGTCAATTATCATATGGTTTCACTTATTTGTGGAAGTAGGGAATAGCATGGAGGACATTAGGAGAAGGAACGGAAAAATGGGGGAGGGATTGGAGGGAGAGATTAACCATGAGAGAGTATGGATTCTGAGAAACAAACAGGGTTTTAGAGGGGAGGGGGAGGTGGGGTTGGTTATCCCGGTGATTGTTACTAAGGAGGGCAGGTACTGCATGGAGCACTGGGTGTTATACGAAAACAATGGATTGTGGATCACCACATCAAAAACCAATGATGTATTGTATAGTGACTAACATAACATAATAAAATTAAAAAGAAACAAACAGAAACAAAAAAAAAACCCAAAAAACATGTATTGTGAAATTACCCTCTAGAAATGTTTTTGTCAACTTATACTCAGCATTCACAGAATGAAAATAATTGTTTTTCTCAACCCTTGACAACACTGGCAATTATTACTATGTTGCTTCTTTACCAGTGTAGTAGGTGGAAAGTAGTATTTTTATTCTTTTAAAAAATTTTACAGTTCTTAATTACTGGTGAATTTGAATATCTTTTTATATAAGTTCACATTTCCTTGATGAATGGTCCGTTCATGATTTTCTGTCATTTTGATATTGATGAGAATTACTAGTTTGACTAGATTTTTCCCTTTCTGAAGAAAACTTGTTTTCTAGTCATTGTGTGCAGTGCTTGATAAAAGCAAATATTACTTTTTTTTATTAAGTTTTTAATTTTAATTCCAGCATAGTTAAACTACAGTGTTACATCAGCTTCAGGTGTACAGTATAGTGATTCAACAATTTTATGTATTACTCAGTACTCATCATGTTAAGTGTACTCTTATATTTACTCTAGTACAAAAGATAAAAAAGAAAACATACATAAAAAATTCAGACAATTTCATGACCCTAAGACACAAAAAAATAAAACATATGTACATAAAACTTACAGCTCTCTGCTGCTGTGATATGTTTTCGATTTAAAGAAACAGAAAATTTTCCTAACATCCAGTACAGGCACCAATGGGGTTTGAAGAGTGTCTTGTTGAGACATGACCACAACCAACCATCATTTTATTTTGCTTAAGGACTAGTTAATTTTGCTTGTTATTTTTGTTTGTATTCTGTTTGCAAATTGTGCTATAGCTTAAGGAACTCAAACACTAGAATATATTTAAGAATAGACCAATAATATAATGAAAATTAAGTGACTATTTTACAAGTTGTAATTAATCAAAAATTGTTTATAACCACAAGAAAGAATTTAAAAATTGGTCACCTAAATTTGTTCTTCTCAAACATTATTATACTGAAATGGGTGAAAAGTTGATAGAAGAATCAGTAAAAAAAAAAAAAATTAATACCAAAAAATTCAATAGCAGACAGAAAGCTAGGATACAAATGTCATATAATCACTTTTTATTTATTTTGTAAATCTTTTGGTAGTTTGATTGCATTTTACTTCTTAAACATTATTCTCTTTTTTCATTGACATTAAATACATTGTAATAAAATTGGTCAATCTTTTCTTTTAAGTTGCCTGATTTGGTGGTACAGTTATAATTTTTTCCAGATAATTATATGTGTAGCCACCTAATTTTCTTCTAGTTCCTCTGTGCTTTCATTTTTAAACATTATATTCTTTAATCTGTAATTTATAATAATACACACAGAATCAAGTAGCGTTTTAACTTATATTTTTTCCCAGATGTTTCACCAGATGTTTTAGCTATTATTAACTAATCTGTCCTTTTCTCAATTGGTTTCAAATGCTATCTTTTTTATGTTTGAAGTTCTTTTGTACACTTGGGTTCATTTATAGGTTTTCTATTCTATTTCATTGAACTCTTTATTTGATAGTGTTTCATGTACTGTCATTTTAAAAAAAGTGTCAATAACCAGAAAGGCGAGGCATCAAATGATATATTCTTAAAGGTCTGGTTTATTCCAAATTGTTTTATTTCTTATGTTAATAGTCACTCTCAATCAGTGCCTGGGAATAAAAACAATGATTATTCAATCAAGATAATGGCATTCAAAATTTTGCTAGAACTAATACAGGAATCAGCAAAGTCACAGGATATAAAATTATCACACAGAAGTTAGTTGCATTTCTATACACTAACAATGAAGCAGTAGGAAGAGAAATCAAGGAATCAATCCCTTTTACAATTGCCCTGAAAACCATAAGATACCTAGGAATTAACCTAACCAAAGAGGTAAAAGATCTGAACTCTGAAAACTGTAGAACACTTACGGAAGAAATTGAGGAAGACACAAAGTAATGGAAAAGCATTTCATGCTCATGGGTTAGAAGAAGAAATATTGTTAAAATGTCTATGCTACCCAAAGCAATCTACACATTCAATCAATTCACTATCAAAATACCATCAGCATTTTTCATAGAGCTGGTACAAACAATTCTAAAATATGTATGGAACCAGAAAGACTCTGAATAGTCAAAGTAATGTTGAAAAAGAAAACCAAAGCTGGTGGCATCACAATGCCAGACCTCAAGCTGTATTACAAAGGTGTAATCATCAAGACAGTATGATACTGGCACAAAAACAGATACATAGATCAATGGAACAGATTAGAGAGCTCAGAAATGGACCCTCAATTCTATGGTCAACTAATCTTTGATAAAGCAGGAAAGAATATCCAATGGAAAAAAGACAGTCTCTTCAACAAATGGTGTTGGGAAAACTGGAAAGCCACATGCAGAAGAATGAAACTGGACCATTTTCTTATAATACACAAAAATAAAATCAAAATGTATGAAAGACCTAAATGTGAGATAAGAAACCATCAAAATCCTAGAGGAGAACACAGGCAGCAATGTTCCTGACTTTGGCTGCAGCAACTTCTTGCTAGGCAAGGGAAACAAAAGCAAAAATGAACTATTGAGGTAAAAACTTTTGCACAGCAAAGGGAACAATCCACAACACTAAAAGGCAGCCTATGAAATGGGAGAAGATATTAAAAAATGACATATCAGATAAAGGGCTAGTATCCAAAATCTATAAAGAATTTATCAAACTCAACACCCAAAAAACATATAATCCAGTCAAGAAATGGTCAGAAGACATAAACAGACACTTCTCCAAAGAAGACATCCAAATGGCCAACAGACACATGAAAAAATTTTCCACATCACTTGGTATCAGGGTAATACAAATCAAAACTACAATGACATACCACCTCAATACCTGTCCGAATGGCTAAATTTAAGAAGACAAGAAAAAGCAGATGTTGGCGAGTATGCCGAGAAAGGGAAACCTTACACTGTTGGTGGGAATGCAAGCTGGTACAGCCACTCTGGAAAACAATAAGGAGATTCCTCAAAAAGTTAAAAATAGAGCTACCCTATGGGGCATATGGACCCCGATGTTTATAGCAACAATGTCCACAATAGCCAAAGTATGGAAAGAGCTCAGATGTCCAATGACAGATCGACAGATGAGTGGATAAAGAAGCTGTGGTGTGTACACACACACACACAATGGAATATTACTCAGCATTCAAAAAGAATGAAATCTTGCCATTTGCAACAATATGGATGGAACTAGAGGTTATGCTAAGCAAAATAAGTCAGTCAGAGAAAGACAAATACCATATGATTCCACTCAGTGTGGAATTTAAGAAGCGAAACAGATGAACATAGGGGAAGGGTAGGAAAAATAAAATAAGATAAAAACAGAGAGGTAGGCAAACCATAAGAAACTTAAGTGTAGGAAACAAACTGGGGGTTGCTGGGGGAGAGGTGAGTGGGGGCATGGGGTAACTGGGTGATGGGTATTAAGGAGGGCACTTGATTTAATGAGCACTGGGTGTTATATGTAACTGATGAATTACTAAATTCTACCCCTGAAACTAATAATACAAAATATGTGTGTATATGGCATTGGAGAATTTTTTTTAAGATTTATTTATTTATTTATTAGAGAGAGAGCATGAGATGGGGGAAGGGCAGAGGGAGAAGCAGACTCCCCGCCGAGCAGGGAGCCCGATGTGGGACTCAATCCCAGGACTAGGATCATGACCTGAGCCAAAGGTAGTCTCTTAACCAACTGAGCCACCCAGGCGTCCGGCAATGGATAATTTTTACCTGATCCTAGGCCAGGGCATTTTGCAGGTACACAAGATATAACTGTTTTCCATTATCCTTCTTGAAATATTGATTTATAATCCAAGACTTGATAAATTAGGAATTATATCTGTATCATAATTCCTCTTACAGCTATAATGAAGAATTTGGCCTCTTTCTAAGTTCAGTAATATTTTGCACACATACTCTTGCCATTGTTTCCATGTGTAAAGATTTTTCTGATTCTCCATTTAAATATCATTTTGACTCTCAACAGTACTGTGAACTTCATGATGTGATCTGCTGGTTCTGTTTCCTGGAATACTGAAATTAGACCTTTGTACAGAGTAGGTGAGATCTTGCCAAAGTAGGTGGAGATTCTCACAGGGGGAGTTCAGCTTCATAAACCCTTGCAAGATCCTCCTCTGCCTGGAAAAGTCTTCCTCTGTAAACAGGGGCTCTCCTACCTGTTTGATCTGGGAGTAGTTCCTCTCTGTCTGTGGAGGTTGTCCTTTTGATTTACTTATATTACCATGTATACCCTTGACCTCCTCTGTCTAGGAACATCATCCTTTTGGGTCATGTGCTACTCAGAAACACTTGATTGAAGACTTATTTTCTCTCAGGAGAAAATCTCTTGTCTTGCTTAATCACATATTGCTTAAAATTTCTCTCTTGTCTTCCTTAATCACATATTTGGCTTTGGGAGGGGCATATGTCGAGCAGGTATGAAGAAAGGCCACTGTTCCAATTGCCCATAGCAGCTGAATTGATGTCATTATAGTCTTGGTGGAGAGCATTGTTAGGAAGGGGGGGGAAATCGGTGGGGGAGACAAACCATGAGAGACTATGGACTCTGAGAAAAAAACTGAGTGTTCTAGAGGGGAGAGGCATGGGGGGATGGGTTAGCCTGGTGATGGGTATTAAAGAGGGCATGTACTGAATGGAGCACTGGGTGTTATACGCAAACAATGAATCATGGAACACTACCTCAAAAACTAATGATGTAATTTATGGTAATTAGCATAACATAATAAAAAATAAAAAAATAATAAAAATAATAAATAATTTAAAAAATATTTAATAAAAAAAGATTGCCAATATTGCACCCTTTTATCTCTGGAAAAGTGGTTGCTATAAATCTGTTTTATCTTGTTTGTGTCTTTTGGTTTTTCTCAAGTTACTTTTCACACTAATCAATTTACAGAAATATATTGAATTCTATATTAAGAACATCATTATCTTAACCATACTGTGGTAGTTTGACGTCAGTTTTGTGCCCATAAATAGTTTCTGTGCTGTGGGTTCTTTGTTTTGCAAAATAACAATGGTGCCTACATCGCAGGACTCTTGTAAGTACTTAATGAGTTAATGAATACAAAGCAATAGAAAAATGCTTTAGTCGATGTTCAAGAAATGTTTATTACAGCTGTGGTTATACTTAGGAAGTTGATAGAACATTATAGAAATATGATCCTGTTTAGATACCATAGATCCTGCCCTTTGGTGAAATCCCCACATTTGTAGATTTTGTGCTTCAACTCTTTCCTAACTCTGTGCCTAGCACACAGTGTGACTCCTTGTTCTACAGGGCTCTTGTTGAGGCTAGGTAGTTGTTAAAAGCCATGCCAGAATTAGGATTTAGGAATATGTTCAGATCAAAGGTCACTGTAAAACAGTCAGGAACTGAGTAAACAAGCATCTGAAGGAATGCATGGATTCTGAAGCAGGAAAGTGTGGGCCTAAGAATCCCACTTGAGATCCTAGAGAAATCTAATGCTATACCAGCCAGGCATATAGAAAGTTGATAAGATATTTATGATAATGATAATCCTCAGGAATTGAAGTGATTAGAAAAAAGCTAGCAGGAGAATAAATTGGAGATCCCAGCACTAAGAAAATCTTGGCTTTATAACCCAGAATCTTAAAGTTTCTACATAGGAAGGGACCTTAACAGTCATCTAATCTAGACTTTAAGGTAGTGCTTGAAGCTCCTTCTATAGCTGGCCTTCTGAGAAAGGAACATGGAAATGAGAACAAGAATAAGTACAAGGACACTAAGGACCACTGGGAAAGGACCATCATGTGAATGGGGATAAGAAGTTTAGTCATCAAGATTAAACATTCATGTTTGTGGTTTGCTTTTTAAATTGGTGATGGCATGGAGCATAGTAGTTTAAAGGTGCATGAAGTATTCAAAGGGACAGAGTCAGAAGGAATAGTGGGAACCCAGAATGCAGGTTGAAGAAGAGTAGGAATTTGGATCACCTGGCTGGATGTGTGTACTAGAAGGAGGAGGAAGTACTGAGAAGAACAGGGAGACTTAGAAGCCACTGACTTGGGAGAAAGCCAGGTTATGGTTCCCTAGTAACTTCTAGGACTTATACACAGAGTGACAGTGGAGGTAGGAGTTGGAATACTAGCAAAACTGTTGTGGAGTACCAGAAACAATGGTGCAGGAAGAGAATATAATAAGTACATTCCCTAGCAATTATGAGAACTGTGTCAAGAGGACAGGAAAGCTGCAATGGATTTTTCTGGAACTCATAATAATATGAAGAGAAACATGGGTCCAGTAACTATCCTACTCAATGGCTAGAGACTATACCCATGCAGCATGGAAAAGGAACAGTGAAAGGAGCACAGGATTCAAGATGTTGGGTTGGAATATTAGAATATATGCATAGGTAATTTAGGATATTGTGAAATCATGCCTGTATCTCCTATAATGCCTATATTCTAAAAGTGAGGTCCTTTTATGGGATGAGACAATCATCAATAGCAGTGTGCTATCATAGGAAAATCACAGGCATTTAACTTACACATACCTGGATTAAAGGTCTGCCTCCAACTCTTGACAGATGTCTTGCTTTGACAAATTATAGAGCTTATCAGAACCTCAGTTTCCTTATCTGTTAAATGAGGGTAACAATTACTACCTCACAAGGTTGTTGTGAGAATTAGAATATGATGTGAATATGATATATATAAAACAGTGAGAACAATGCCTTGTACCAAGAAGGCACATAGGGAATTATTATTTCTTTTTTTTTTTTTTAAGATATATTTACTTATTTTTGAGAGAGAGAGAGAGTGAGAGAAGGGGCAGAGGGAGAGAATATCCAAGGAGACTCTCACTGAGTACGGAGCCCAACTTGAGGCTCTATCTTAGGACCCATGAGATTAAGACCTGAGCGTAAACCAAAAGTCAGACATTTAACCAACTGAGCCTCCCAGACAGCTCAGGAATTATCATTTCTTATTTAAGGAAAGTTACACTCATTTTAGTTTTGTGACAGTCCCACAAAAGTCCTTAGGTTATTCTCATACTTTTTATCTCTAGGCTTTGGAAGTTAAAAGGGTTGCTGTAGTAGGGTTGGTTCCTTTCGTCACCCTTTCAGTAGAGTCTAGGGAATGGAGACATCATAGAATGTCCAAGTAAGAAGACGCCCTAAAGATCACTTAGTCAAAACTTTTTGCTTTGCAGATGAAAAAACTTAAACCCAGAAAGAGCAAGTGACGAGTTACAAAACAAAGGAGCCAGACTTAAACACAGCCCAGGGCACAGCTCTCAGCAGCTCAGGGCCTCAGAGCAGTAACACTTGTAGAGATTTAGATGCTGAGACCCTTTGTTTCTTATCCCAGTGGAGTCACTCTCCAGAGACACAAAATTTCTCTCCCTTGATATCAAAATTGAAAAACAAAAATCTTAGTCCAAATGTAGTGAAGAAGCAGACTATGGGAACAGAGGAGAGAATACATATGAGGTGAGAAATTTGAAGTCATTGATTGCTCTTTGCTAGGTATTCAGCTAGATATTTACATATATTATTTCATATATTTTTATATATTTGTATTACATACATTGTTTCATTTCATCGTGAAAATTCAGGTATTTTTATTTCCTTTATTTATACATGAAACAGCTGTTGCCCCAGTATGTTGAGTAATTTGTCTAATCACTCCGCTAGTATGAGGTAAATCCAGGATTTGAATCTGGGCAGTCTGACATGGGAGATCATGTTTTTAATCATTTTATTATATTTACTCCTTTCAGGAATATAGTAAATCTATAGAGTGATCAACTTGTCCAGGTTTGTCTGGGAGTTTCTCAGATTTAGCACTGAAAGTCCTGAGTCCCAGGAAGCCTCTCAAACCAAATATCTCTTTGTGCTATCCTGTATGAAACCATGTATTATCAAATATGTCAATACATATGAGTGTTTTTCCAATGCTAATACAGTATGTGACTTTAGGAGGCTATTTCAGAGCGGTGGCAGTAGTATACTGAAATTAACACTTAATTGGAAGTCAGAAGATTGAGACTCTGAGGATTCTCTTGTGCTTGCTAGCTTTTAGCTAGGTACTTCACCCTCCTAAATTTGAGTATTACATCTATAAAAGGAATATTTTTAAAAAATCGTAGAGAGTTTTCTCAACTTTTAAATGAAAGCATCATGGAAACTCTTTTTAACAGCAACACCTGAACAGTATGTAAGGAAAAGTGATGATGATGATGATGATGATGGTGATGATTTAGGTTCAGTAAAGTAAAATTCCTACTTAGAAATGTTCAGTAGTTTTTCAGTAGTTTTTACCATATACAGAAGCAAGTCCTTTATTCTGTCAATAAATATTTATTGAGCCTGACTGTGCCAAATATCATAACACAAAGAGCCTTTGTGACTTGGCTCTGTCTTCCTTTCCAATCCCATCTCCTGCATCTCTCTCACCCTACTTTTCATCCATCTTAGGGGGTTTGCATTTCCCAAAGCATGCTATGCTCTTTTTATGCCTCTGTGCCTTTAGTTCCATAAATACCAGTGTTCCTCAAGGCTTGTTCTCTCATCTCCACCTCTACTGATGTTATGCACTCTACTTTTTTGTCCTCATATACACTCAGAGATTCAACAAGATCCCAGATCTTTTATCTCTAGCCCTTAACTGTCTGCTGGGAGTTATACCCTATTTATAACTGCCTACTATGCATGTATACTTGGGCATTTCACGTAAACTTCAAACTCAAGAGGTCTAAAACTGAACTCATTATTTCCTTACATTTATTCTTTTTCTTTTGTACCATGTCTCCTTCAGGGTGCCATCTTCCCAGTGGCCATCCAGTATGGAAACATGAGTCTTTTCAGATTCTTCCTTATTTCATCCCAGTATCTAAATATTTATGAAGTCCACCAGATTATATTCTTCATTAGCTCCCAAAGGCATTTCCTACCACCCAATCCCATTACTACAATTTCAGGCTTTCACCTCTTCTTAACTGGCTGACTTAGATTTCTTCCCAGGCTTCCTGCGTTCATGGTTTTCTCTTCTCTTTACTGCCTCCCACTCCAGTTTTGCAGTCCATCTTACAAACTGTTGACGCAATTTTTCTAAAATAACTCAATTTTTAAACTTTTCAGTCCATAATTCTTCAATGACTCTGTAGCATTCAAAATAAAGGTCAAATTTTGTAGCATCATATGCAAGGCTCTTTGTGACCTAGATGTTGTCTGTCTCTCTAAGTTCATCTCCTACCACTTACTCCCTTCTTTTTAGGCCTACACATACAAAGCTCCAACCGTAGAGAAATACTTGTTGTTCCCTATCTACCAACTATAAGATTTCTAACTTCCTTATTTTTTTTTTTTAAAGATTTTATTCATTTATTTGAGAGAGAATGAAAGACAGAGAGCATGAGAGGGAGGAGGGTCAGAGGGAGAAGCAGACTCCCTGCCGAGCAGGGAGCCCGATGCGGGACTCGATCCCGGGACTCCAGGACCATGACCTGAGCGGAAGGCAGTCGCTCAACCAACTGAGCCACCCAGGCGCCCCCTAACTTCCTTATTTTGTACATTCTATTTCCTCTACTTGAAATATCATTTCCCCCTTACATTTTTCTTTGTCCAGCAGTCTCCTACTCATCTTATAAATGTCATCACTCTAAGAATCTTTTCCTGACCAGCTAAATTTTTGGATTTCACCTAAACCTTTTGTTCTCCCATGCTGTATATTTCACTACTTTTCCAACCCCAGTCATTCTGTATTATAATTGCTTACTTACCTGTTTATCTCCCCTATAGGGCAGTGAGCAATATGAGGATAGGGATTATATCTTAGTCATCTAACTCTATCATTTAGCATAGTACCTGGTGCATAGTAAATGTTTTTAAAAGAGTATGTGAGTGAATGAATGAGCAAGGTTAAGTTATGCTTGTACTTTAGAGGCTGGTCATTGGGGGTAGAGGAGAGAGTATGGAATAGCTAAAGACACTAACAAGTTTGTAGGACTAAATCATATAGAGGTGTGCTACATTAATTACAATTCTTTGCTTGCATGTGCAGGAACCAAACTAGCTTGAGTTCTAGTTTTTTTTAAGAAGTTTATTAAAAGATACAAAAGTGTTTCATATACCCCAAGGGTAACCATGTCTCATGAAGGATCTTGAAGCTCTCTTTGTTCCTAACTCAGGTGTTATTCTTCTCTGTTTTAGAGACAAGCTTTCTCTGCTTCTTCCCTGTGACAGAATGTGGTAACCCTACAAAACTCCATAATTGTCTCTATTTTATAATCTACTTTCTGCATCATCATATTGGTCGTCAAGCCCCAAAAATCATTTTTCCTCAGTATCTCTAAAATAAATCATTTTGTATGGGGCTACACACGCAGAGACTAGCTGTCTCTCATAATTTCGATTTCCTACTGAAAAAAATATGGTTAGTTTAATTCAATCAATCAGCTGTGACTTGGGACCAGGATTCATAGTGCAGACTTGCTGCCACAGGTACACTCCTTTTCATCAGGTGGCCAGAAGTCTAATTCTTTATAATGAAGAGCTGGAGATGCATCTCAAGTAGGGCAGGTCTAAAAGTATTTATAGGTTGAAGCAAAGCTATTTGCATATTTCATGGTTAGCAGTCTCTTCATTCTGGCTACCGTTATATATTTGTACAATTCTAGATAATAGATGAGGTAGAGGAAACAGTGGCAAAGGTCTTGAGGGAATGAGCTGACAAGAGTTATGAGAGTTGTAACCAGTTCAATCAGATGGGATGGAGTTTAAAGCAGGACTTCACCCTCATAGGAATTCTTTTTTTTAATTATTTTTATATATATATTTTTTAAATTTTATTTTATTATATTGTTAATCACCATACATTACATCATTAGTTTTTGATGTAGTGTTCCATGATTCATTGCTTGCGTATAATACCCAGTGCTCCATGCAGTACGTGCCCTCTTTAATACCCATCACCAGGCTAACCCATCCTCCCACCCCCCTCCCCTCTAGAACCCTCAGTTTGTTTTTCAGAGTCCATAGTCTCTCATGGTTCATCTCCCCCTCCTATTTCTCCCCCTTCATTTTTCCCTCCCTACTATCTTCTTCT
>NW_028010300.1:0-860 GCF_054177405.1 Leptonychotes weddellii | reverse complement strand
CTCACTCTCCTCCTCCAGCTCTGCAGCTTGGGCATCTCATTGGCCCCGGCCAAAGGCCTTCTGGATCCTGAACATTTAATATTTAACTGCTTGATGTTAAGGAGCACGGAGTCGGGGTCATGAGATCAAACTCTGAAGCGTGAACTTGCACTTGGGTTCAAATCCCAGCTCTGGCCCTTATTAACAGCGTGATCTTTTGAGAAGGCATTTTTGCCTCTTTCTCACTTTATTTCCTCATTTCAGATAAGAGATAATATTAGCGATTTTTATAGGGTTCTTGGGGAAGAATCAAATGAGAAAATCCTTGCCAAGCACGTTAGCACTGCACCTGACATAGAGTAAATGCTTGATAAATGTTAACTTTTGGTATTTCTATTATTGCAACTGTGAGGCTCTTTTCCTTCTGCAACCATAAAGCCTTTCTCAAATGAAAAAGATGAATATGGATGCCCTCCTCCTGCCTGTGTCACCTTTGTGCCACTGACCCCCGCCCCTCGGGCTCCAGGTGTGTGGAGAGGTAGAACTGGTCTGGCAGGGGTGTCCCCCTCAAACGTCCCTGGCCCCCAATCCTGCAAGCCAGAGATCTGTGGGACACTTCTGAAGGGCTTTTGTTACTCCGGTCTCTTGTCTCCTGGCTGGATCAACAATATCATAATTGAGGCATAAAATCCCAGCAGAGGCCTGATGGGAGGTTCCCCTGCTTTTCCGGGGCCTGTGGAGCTATTGGGAACTTATCGAGGCAGCCCCCTCCATTACTGGGTAGACTCATAGAGGAATTTTCTGTGTATTCAATGGAAAACTGCCTCCTTCTCAACCCAGAATACGCTTACCATTAGCCCAAGGCTTCTCAAACTATAGCA
>NW_028010299.1:0-860 GCF_054177405.1 Leptonychotes weddellii | reverse complement strand
CCTGGAATAGAATTTTGAAGTCTGATTCATCCCTACTCTCTTTGAGATAGAGGAAGCTCATATGTAATTATTCTAATTATAACATTAGCGAGGTTTTTTGTAACTTAAAAGATAATTTCATTTTAGGAAATTTTACCCTTATGTCCAGCAAATCTTTGAACTAAATGCTTTCCAAATAGCCCTGCTAGAGAAGTGTTTTATTTTGTTTTGTTTTGTTTTGTTTTCCCTTGCAACAATAGATAACTTAGTAATGTAGCATCTAGAGCTAAGTTAGTATCTGTTATATAACTTTAACTTTTTGGGGAGCCTGGGTGGCTCAGTCGTTAAGCATCTGCCTTTGGCTCAGGTCATGATCCCAGGGTCCTGGGATCAAGCCCCACATCGGGCTCCCTCCTCAGCGGGAAGCCTGCTTCTCCCTCTCCCACTCCCCTGCTTGTGTTCCCTCTCTCGCTGTGTCTTTCCCTGTCAAATAAATAAATAAAATCTTAAAAAAATAATTTTAACTTTCATTTTATTGGCATACTCAAGCTAGCTTTTGTATAACAAAAAGATATAAAAACGTACTTATAAGTGTAATAATTTGTCAAGTTTGCAGTAAAGGTTAAATAAATACAAGTTTTTATTTCATTTGAGGTAATACTTATGAGAATAACTACAAATAAAGTGTTGTTTTATTCTTATAATTTGGGGCTGGTAATTTAAATAAATATGCGTAGATGGCTTATGGTACACAGTGGCTAGCTGGCAAAACTGAACTTCCTGTTGCCAAAAAAGAAGAAGAAGAAGAAGAAGAAGAAGAAAGCATCTGAAAAGCATATTTTTCCCCTTAAAACTGAATTCATGTAAAGGTTTTTCCTTTT
>NW_028010298.1:0-860 GCF_054177405.1 Leptonychotes weddellii | reverse complement strand
AAAAGGACTCAGGCAGCATCGGGATCTGGGTATTGATTTGAAAACTCTAGAGCACTCTGTGAGGCTACTTCCCTTTGAAGAAAGGGCCCTTTATTGGGCATCACCCTGGGCCTGGCATGGGGTGACAGTGCTGTATGGGCTCTCTGGTTTTAATCCTGCTGGTAAGCCCATGAAGTAGGGGTGACTGGCCCCATTGCAGCATGGTGGCAGGGGCAGAAGACCAGCTCCGCAGCCAGCTTGGTTTACGCCCTGGCGGCCGCCTCCCACACGGAGGCCTTGGACAGGTCAGCCTCGGTGTGCACACCCATGACAGAGGAGGATGAGAGAGCCACCTTACAGGGACATGATGAACCACTGTTGGTGGGAATGTAAAGTGGTGTAACCCCTATGGAAACAGGACGGTGGTTACTCATAAATTAGAAATGGACTTACTGTATGATCCAGAGATTCCCCTCTGGGTATAGACCCAACAGAATTGACAGCAGATAGTTATACATCCATGTGTACATGGTAAACCCAGTCAAGAATGGAAAGCGCTTGCCTCAGACAGGCTAAAACTTCGGCCAAGTGGCTTCCCTTCTCTTGGCCTCGGTTTCTCCCTCTGCTGGGGGAGGTGGGTGTCAGGCCTCCCGCAGGATTGTGCCCATGGATAGGGGCAATGGTGACCTGAGCCCCTTGACCCGCAGCTCTCGGGAGTGCCCTGGCGCCAGGGATGGATTGGGAGGTTCTCTTTCAAGCCAGGCTCTGCACTCCCCTTTCAACTGGAGCCTGAAAGGATATAGACTCGTACTCTTCAAATTCACAGCCGGCCCGGAGGCCTTCTAACCCTCCCAGGTCACTGCAGAGAAGTTCTCTCCATC
>NW_028010297.1:0-860 GCF_054177405.1 Leptonychotes weddellii | reverse complement strand
ACCATACAAAAGATGAACTTAAAATGGATGAAGGACATAAATGTGAGACAGGAATCCACCAAAACCCTAAACAGGAACCCAGGAAGTAACCTCTTCAAACTTGGCCACAGCAACTTCTTACAAGATATATCCCTAATGGCAAGGGAAACAAAAGCAAAAATGAAGTATTTGGACATCATCAAGATAAAAACTTCTGGACAGCAAAGCAAACTGTTAACAAAACTAAAAGGCAAACTTCAGAATGGGAGAAGATATTTGCAAATGACATTACAGATAAGAGGCTGGTCTCCAAGATCAATAAAGAACTCATCAAACTCAACACTCCAAAAGCAAATAATGCAGTCAAGAAATGGGCAGCACACATGAACAGACACTTCTCCAAAGAAGACATACAAATGGCTAATAGACACATGAAAAAATACTCCACATCACTTGCCATCAGGGATATACAAACCAAACCACAATGAGATACCACCATACACTAGGTATAATGGCAAAAATTAACAAGACAGCAAATGTTGGCGAAGATGTGGAGAAAGGGGAACCCTGTTACACTTTGGTGGGAATGCAAGCTGATAGAGCGACTCTGGAAAACAGTATGCAGTTTCCTCAAGAAGTGAAAAATAGGGCTACCCCATGACCCAGCAATTGCACTACTAGGTATTTACCCCAACCAAACAGATGTAGTGAAAAGAAGGAGCACCTGCGCCCCAATGTTTATAGCTGCAATTTGCACAATAGCCAAACTGTGGGAGAAGCCTAGATGCCCTTCAACAGATGAATGGATAAAAAAGAAATTGTCCATATATACAATGGAATATTACTCAGCCATCAAAAAGGATGAATACCCAACTTTTACA
>NW_028010296.1:0-860 GCF_054177405.1 Leptonychotes weddellii | reverse complement strand
TTCTTAGCATCAAGCATTTGAATCAGATGACTCCCTCATTGAGGGAATCATAGAAAATGCGGACTTGGCACGAAGTAAACAGAATACAAACTGGAGAATCCGGATATAAGGCAAGTGTGAGTGAGCAGCACGGAATGGGGGGGTGGGGTAGAGGAGGGAAGAGTGAAGCAGCAGATTAGAGAAGGATTGTTTTTCCTTTGCCATTTGGCTCAGGTGCTGGGGCTACAGCAATGTTACTTGTGCACAGTCCCTGACACCTGGGGCATGAGGTATGTACACTGTCAGGACTGATTGAAAAACATGGAGGAGAAAGAGGATGGGGATGGTGACCTCTGTGGCAGAAAGCAAGATTATTGCTCTTCAGAACTCTGAGATCCCCTTGAACTCAATGCTGTTTAGACTTTCGTCAGGCCCCATCCACTTGGGGTCGGGGTAGGGGAAGGGGATAGTTGGGGTTGGGTGGGAAAGCAAGACAGGCCAACCTTATTACCAGCCCCAGTAGGGGGATCCGTAGAGGGGACCATGAGGTAGGTGGGGTCAGAGGGAGAGAATAGTACCTTAGAGGGTGCACTTGTTGATTTTGCTGAATTTCTATTCTGTTCACCTCCTTCTATGATAACTATTTGCTCCCCTGCCGACATTTTGAATGTCTCCTCTAGGATGCCTTCTGCCTTATAATATGTTGAAATCTCTTATTGGAAAAATCATCTGACTCTGCCACTCCTTTTCTGTGACAGGGTTTATTTCGCTTTTTTCCTTGGCCTAAGGAGGAGCCTAAGGTCATCATTTCAGTACCTAAGTTCAAATGAATAGTCTTCTTTTTTCTTCCCAAACACCTCACTTCGTAGCACCTTTTTTTT
>NW_028010295.1:0-860 GCF_054177405.1 Leptonychotes weddellii | reverse complement strand
AGGCTGCCGCTGGGTAGTGAGCACCCCATCGCCCAGAGGTATGTAATACATCGGTGCTGGCATTGTACAGGTGATCAGACAGGAAGACCTCCCAGGTCAGTGCTCATCTGAAGGTCAAGTGCACCCCAAACCCTCACCTGAGGCCCACAGACCACTGACAACCTGGCTTAAATTGATTCTGGCAGCTGTGGTGGATGAGGAGAGAGAAGTCAAAATGAATGGTAAGCTTTCAGGACACTAGCGACCACACGCATACACACGCACGCACGCACACGCATGCACACGCACACACATGCATGCACACGCACACATATGCATACGCACGCACACGCATGCACACGCACACACATGCATACACACGCACACGCATGCATGCACACGCACGCACACGCATGCACACACGCACACGCATGCACACACGCACGCGCACAACGGCAGCAGGGGAGTTACGTGCACAAGTGAGCACTCGCGGGTTACACGCCCCTCCGTGCACCTGCTTTGCCCTCCCCTGCACACGTGCTGTCGTGCTCCCTCAGCCAGGAGTGCCCTCCCTGCTCCCCCACCCGGCCTCAGCTTCCTCCAAAGTGCCCCCCGAAGCTCACGCATCCTGTTGCACTTTCCGCCCTCCCTGGGGTCCCCCCACCATGCTCTGTGGACTGACTCGTGCAGCCACCACCCTGTGGGGTGCGGTGGAAATGCTGGGGTGCTCGACAGATGCGGGCCACGTCTGTCTCTCAACCCCAAGCTGGTTACCTGGGGGGGTGGGTGTACCTACTGAAAATTCACCAAGCTGGCCACTTATGACAAATGCCTTTTCCCGTGAAAGTGGAATGCTTCAAAAGAAATTTATGTTTAAAAAA
>NW_028010294.1:0-860 GCF_054177405.1 Leptonychotes weddellii | reverse complement strand
AATGAATCATGGAACACTTCATCTAAAACTAATGATGTAATGTATGGGGATTAACATAAGAATAAAAAAAAATTAAAAAAAAAAATATCTACTTAAGTACTCAGAAGCCAAACAATTGATTCTTTATTCTTTCCATAATATGCTTAGCCTAAGGGCAGTTCATTTGAAAAGCCCTGGACTCTGCTTGAAAGGAGATGTGGTGAGCAGAAGTAAAAGGATTTGAAAAACCAAGCACGCAGAGTTTAACGTCAAAATATGGCCCCATTATACCTAACAGTTTATAAAGCACATGGCTTTTGTACATGCAGGTGCTTCTGCGTGAGGTCCTCTTGGGCCTTTTATCACCTTTGAACTGTTTTTCACCTTCTGGATCTACATCACTCTTTCTCAGAGGTATTTCCCAGCTCTCCACTGCCAGGTTAAATCACTGCTATCTTCTCTCATGAGGCTCCTTCCATTCATAGTCGTTGTCACAATTTGTAATCAGAAATTTAGTCTCCTGTCCCCACCCTACTAGACTACATATCGTGTAATAGTGTAGACCTTTTTTATGTTTTGCACACTGCTGAATTCCAAGCACTTTACATAGTTCTGGCATACAGTGGGTGGTAAAAATTTTTATTGTAAATGGACATATTATCTTATTGGTTCCTGTCATAGATTCTGTGAGGTTAATAAGGCAAATATTACCTTAAAATGGGGGACCCTTACATTAACATATGTGAAATGGAATGCATCAGGACATGTTATGTCATAGAAATGGGATCTACACTTCGGTCCTGTGAACCCTGGCACACCACTATCCATTGTACCACACCCTTGTCCACTGTCATGTTTCATAACGGCTTGGAATCTGCCTT
>NW_028010293.1:0-860 GCF_054177405.1 Leptonychotes weddellii | reverse complement strand
GATGGAGAGAACTTCTCTGCAGTGACCTGGGAGGGTTAGAAGGCCTCCGGGCCGGCTGTGAATTTGAAGAGTACGAGTCTATATCCTTTCAGGCTCCAGTTGAAAGGGGAATGCAGAGCCTGGCTTGAAAGAGAACCTCCCAATCCATCCCTGGCGCCAGGGCACTCCCGAGAGCTGCGGGTCAAGGGGCTCAGGTCACCATTGCCCCTATCCATGGGCACAATCCTGCGGGAGGCCTGACACCCACCTCCCCCAGCAGAGGGAGAAACCGAGGCCAAGAGAAGGGAAGCCACTTGGCCGAAGTTTTAGCCTGTCTGAGGCAAGCGCTTTCCATTCTTGACTGGGTTTACCATGTACACATGGATGTATAACTATCTGCTGTCAATTCTGTTGGGTCTATACCCAGAGGGGAATCTCTGGATCAGACAGTAAGTCCATTTCTAATTTATGAGTAACCACCGTCCTGTTTCCATAGGGGTTACACCACTTTACATTCCCACCAACAGTGGTTCATCATGTCCCTGTAAGGTGGCTCTCTCATCCTCCTCTGTCATGGGTGTGCACACCGAGGCTGACCTGTCCAAGGCCTCCGTGTGGGAGGCGGCCGCCAGGGCGTAAACCAAGCTGGCTGCGGAGCTGGTCTTCTGCCCCTGCCACCATGCTGCAATGGGGCCGGTCACCCCTACTTCATGGGCTTACCAGCAGGATTAAAACCAGAGAGCCCATACAGCACTGTCACCCCATGCCAGGCCCAGGGTGATGCCCAATAAAGGGCCCTTTCTTCAAAGGGAAGTAGCCTCACAGAGTGCTCTAGAGTTTTCAAATCAATACCCAGATCCCGATGCTGCCTGAGTCCTTTT
>NW_028010292.1:0-860 GCF_054177405.1 Leptonychotes weddellii | reverse complement strand
AAAAAAAAAAATCGGAGACCAAGGACTGACAAGGAGGCATGTGATTTTTCCTGGGGATGAGTTTTGTCAGTGCTGGATTTTATTTCATAGCCCTTCTGAAGGATGGCACAATGTTCTGTGGTAGCCAGGCTCCCCAAGATTCACTGTGAGTTTTGCTTACATCGCCAGGGCCAAGCTCCTCCCTCCTCTATGAGGAACAGATGATTTAGGGTTGATAGGAAGCTGTTAAATGTAGCTCGTGTACCCCGATGTGGGCTCCTTTGGGAGGAATTAGTTTCTGGATCAACCTCTCTCTCCCTCAGGCACTGGCTTATACATATGGTACAAGAAATAAGAACCCAAGCAGCCCCTCTGCAAACAGTGCCCCACCCCCACCTTTCCAACCTGGGATTTAAATGTTGGTGATTATCATTATTAAATTTTAAGGCTCAGGATAATCCAGGTGCCTTAAATCCTAAAAAGATAATGGTAACTGGTCAATATTTATAGAGCCCTTGCCAAGAGCCTGCCTCTGTGTTAAGTGGTCTGTATTAACTTATCTGATACTCATGGGTAGTAGGAAGATAGTATGTTATTACCCCCACTCTGTAGATGGTCCACACAGGGTAAGTGACTCCCCAGTGTCACCCAGATACTGAAACCCAGACAGGTGAGCTCCAGTACTAGGCTCTTAGTAGGCTAGATCCTGCCTCAAAGTGCAGCTTGCAAGCAATATGAAGTCCGGTTCAGGAGTCTGAACTGTCCCTTGGAGTGTTTGTCTAGAGCTCTTACTGTTCGAGACACTGAAGAGCTCCTTAGAAATCACTCACAGGGAAAGATAAAGACAAAATAGATACAAGAGTGTTTGCAGAAAAAAAAAA
>NW_028010291.1:0-860 GCF_054177405.1 Leptonychotes weddellii | reverse complement strand
TACAAAACATATGTAATATGCAATCCAGTGGAATATGTGTATGATGCTTAAATAAATGCCCACATGTTGGTTTGAAGACCACTGCCCACGAAGATTAATACTGTAATGGTAGCTTCCATGGCAACTCAGGATCTGGAGAAAATCGGGTGGAGCTAGAACAGATAAGAAGTGAAAACCCAGGCAGGAATGAGCCAAAACACCTGATATGATGACCACTTCCTTTCTAGTGTTTCCCATATACCGCATTTTTGGCTTTCTGTAGAACACCACGTTAAGTGACCAGGCTCTGCAACCAGACAGACCCCCTCTACTTTCTGTGTAAACTTGGGCAAGTTCCACAACTTTTAACACCTCAATTTTGTTTCTATAAAATGGGATTCATGGTACTTACATCATATGAGTTATTATAAAGACTAAATGAGATCATGTATATAAAATACTTTACATATTGCTTAATGCGTAGTGATCTCTCAATAAACGGTGGCTATTACTTCTACTTGTTCCTTACATTAAAGCCCCCAGCCCCACGGATCTAGGCAAGGGGAATTCCAAAATTTTAGCTTGAGATTTACAGGGTAGTAATTCCTTACTTCCCAAATAAGAGTAGGGGACTTGCCAGGGACAGCTCTGCCTTCACATGAATTAATGATTCAATCCCTATAAGTTAAGTAATATTTTAATTTAACTTATGACAAAACTAAGGCACAAAGAAGCTGAGTAGTACCTTACCAAATGTTACATAGCTGTTTTGCAGTGGAGCTGGTATCTGAACCCAGGCAATCCAGCTCCAGAGACTTATTTACCTGTAACCTAAGGCTTTCTCAACCCCGGCACTATTGCCATTTGGGGCTGGTTAATTC
>NW_028010290.1:0-11786 GCF_054177405.1 Leptonychotes weddellii | reverse complement strand
AATAAGCTTTTGCACACCCTCACATCAGATACATAGGCGACAGTACTAAACTGCTGTATCTCATGTATCAGGACAATGTTCTTAAAGACAGGACCTGACAACAAGGACTTACTGAAAGAGGTCGTAGTCAAGCCACCCCCACGACCGGACTTGCCTAGGAAGATACTGCGTGCACATGATCTTGCTCCCTCTCTAGGCACTGCAGCTATGCACCTTTTGTAGCTCAAGCACCAAGAACGATTTTCCATAAAGTGAAAATGCTAGGAGGCGCCTGGGTGGCTCAGTCGTTAAGCGTCTGCCTTCGGCTCAGGTCATGATCCCAGGGTCCCAGGATCGAGCCCCGCATCGGGCTCCCTGCTCGGCGGGAAGCCTGCTTCTCCCTCTCCCACTCCCCCTGCTTGTGTTCCCTCTCTCGCTGTGTCTCTCTCTGTCAAATAAATAAATAAAATCTTAAAAAAAAAAAGAAAATGCTAAAGCTATCTGATTTGGAGGAGTGAGGACATCGAGATAAGAAAATGAGAAAACCAAGGCAGAGAAGAATTAATTAGGTTAACGACCCAAGGTGACAGCAGCAAATGCCAGAACCAGATCAGAAACCCAGGAAATCTCTCTTCCAGACCTCACGTTCAACATACGTCAACGTAGGTCCAGAGACATGCTACTGGCCTCGTGGGCAGAACGTCCTCCATCACAGACTGGGCTGCACTTCAGGAGCGCCCTTCACACGGGGTACAAAGTTCCACGGTGCCCCCCTCCCCACCCCCCAGACACTGCAATGCAGCAATTCTGTGTATATACAAATAACAGAGTGCCTCTGGGTCCTAAGAGTTCAGGTATTCATTTTTATTGTATCAACTTTTATTATTCTAAAAAAGAACCTCTAATTATTTGTCTTCAAACAAAAATAGCCATTTGACATCTGCTTTTCTTTTGATATAAGTGGAATTTAAAAACAAAATCCCTGTTCACGCAGATGCGCATTTCAGAGCCTTTTTTGTGGGATGATTATTAGCAGCTTCTCGAGTCAAGGATACCCGTGTTTGAAGCTCAGCTCTCTTGCTTTCAAGTTCCATTGATCTTGGCCAGTCCCTCCACCTCTCTGTAAGAGTTCCTCATTCATAAAACGGGAAGAAAAATATCTACCTCATAAACACTAGAAAGAGATTAGGAAATGTATGACACACTCAATGAGTATTCATTAAATTTCAGATGGTTTCCCTGGTTCTAAAACACACATCCTCCCTCATTTTAATGTTTCTTGCAATCCAGTATATTACCATGTAATATCTTGCATCTCCCTCAAGCCGTTGCTAAAGGAAGGACAAGGCCTTGTCAACTATTGGGACCAAGAAAACAGAAAACGTGGTGGTTGAAAACACTGCAATTAAAATACAATACCATTTTCTCTAATCAAAATTGCAAAGGTTTTTTCAAGTGAGGTGGTCGGCAAGGGCAAAAGCAAACTCAGTCTTGCTCATGGCCACCGACGTCACTGAAATAAGCCTTCTCAAGCAGCCCATGGTGCACCGTGAAGAGCCTCCCACCTTGCTGCCCAAAACATCACTCCTAAACAAGTCGCCAAATTTGACAAGAAGGATATCCCATGACCTTATTTCAGCATTATGTAAGAGGAAGAGTAAAATGATGGTACATTCAAACAAAACTTCATGCATCCATTAAAAAAGGATTCTTCCAGAGGGAACTTGATAAAAAGGAAAATGCTTACACTCAGTTCAGAAGCAAACAAAACTGATAGCACTAATTGAAAAGAATCTATGCAGAGATCAAAAACAAACAAACAAACAACACCAACAACAAAAAAAGACTGGGAAAAAACAGACCCTAATGGATCAATACCTTACTGATGAGGCTTCTATTAGTTTCTCTCTTATTCTCTATAATCTTGTAGTATCTTTTGAAATACCTAGCAGACAACTCTTACTATTTAAATATTTTTTCTCCTGATGATAAACATAAGAATCTCCATAACTAGGGAGAGTTTGAAATTGAGTTAATTTCCATATAATTCTATCTTAGAAGTAAACGAATACTTTAAGCTTTGAGATTAAAGACTCACGTTTATTTATGTTCAAGAAATGTTTATGCAGTGACAGTTTGCAACTTAACAGGCACTATGAATAGGCACTAAAAAGAAGAGAAATGAACAATGGTGTTGAGATCCAGAGCCCAGAGTTTTAATAGAGACCCACTCCCCACCCCCCCCAGCAATAAATGATTTAGGTCACCTCTCTAGTTCGACTTCAATTTCACAACTTTTAAGATGGAAAAAAATCAGACCAGAATGACCACCAAGATCTCTTCTAGCTTCTTTTACGTTTCTGTATTGATGTTTTCATGAGCAAAACTGACAAACTTGACGGTGACTGAGAATTTATCACCGATAAACGGAGAACTAAAGAAACAAAGGAAAACTACACAGTCTACCAGGTAACAGGCTCAGTAACAAGACTACTCGGTGTCTGGGTGAAGAATGATCCCCAAATACGGAGGGAGCTTATGAAAAACTGTCAGGGCGCCCGCTGAATTACACTCAGTACTGTTGCAGCGAAAGGACTGTCATTTGCTCGGTCATAAAGGTTTTAGTACAATAAATGATAGATTTTATTGAGAAGAATAAAAAGGAAGACATTTCATCACACTTAAAAAGTTATAACTGTAACCTTAAAAATACAGTTTACAACCTCATGTTAATATATTCAGTCTATCCATTACTTGGTGTGTTTAAGGATTTTGCGCAAGAAAACAGGATCGGTATGAATAAATCTACTCTGCAGACAGTTTTTATACTCAATTTTGAGACTGGGGACTGTGCAGTGAGCAAATGCATAATCTCATGTATCATTATAAACCTAAAACCCATTCTAATCAATATTTTTGCTGACATCTTTGAAATTTCAAACTTTCCAGAAGGTAACTAAATGAAAAGTATAAAACTTGACTAAAGTTATAAAGCTTATGTATACCCATTTCTGTTCTATACTAACGATGTTATAACACCACCTGATCTATAGACGATGCTTAGGAACGCTCTTCTGGGCTCGTGCCTCTTGAATTTAAACACTATAAGAAGACTTCGATGTCCATTGTTACATTTAACATGGTATCAAGTTAGTTCAATATATCATTTAGGCTGAAACATGAAAAAGGGAGTAAGACCTAATGTAGACATGTTTAAAAAAAAAATCAAAAGTTTATGGAGCAGAAAAAAATAAAAATTAAGTATTACAAGTTCTCAGTCACTTGCTCTTGCAAGTCCCAGAATGGAATGGCTATGCACAGCACCCACACCCCGTATGGCAGAAGACACAGAATAATTTTCCTTTTGAGAGGAACTGAAAATACATTTTAAGAGCTTTAAATATTCAGATCAAGGGGCGCCTGGGTGGCTCAGTTGGTTAAGCGACTGCCTTCGGCTCAGGTCATGATCCTGGAGTCCCGGGATCGAGTCCCACATCGGGCTCCCTGCTCGGCGGGGAGTCTGCTTCTCCCTCTGACCCTCCTGCCTCTCATGCTCTCTGTCTCTCATTCTCTCTCAAATAAATAAATAAAATCTTTAAAAAAAAAAAAAATATTCAGATCAAACGTTAGGAATATAATTCTTGAAGTCGACCCCTGGAGGGGAAAATCAGGAAAATAATCAAATAGAGCTCTTACACTGGGTGGAACGGTGGCCCTCCCAAAGATATGCCCCCCACCCCGAAACTCTGACTATGACCTTAACTAGAAAAGGATGTTTGCAGATGTAATGAAGTTGAACGTTTCGAGATGAGATCGTCCTCAATGAGTGTGGGCCCTAAATCCAATGACAAGTATCCTCAGGAAAGAAAGGGGGAAGACTAAGAAAATGTCATATTTAAAACAAGGGCAGTCTCATACAGACCAAAAAAATACAGAGAGAGGGAAAATGAAAGCAGACAGACTTAGAAGCTACAATAACTAAAGATTTTCTAGGACTAAGAAAAGGAGTAAACAGGACTACATTTTTAAAAGTTTGATAATTTTATTTATTTTTTTTAAAGATTTTATTTATTTATTTGAGAGAGTGAGAATGAGAGACAGAGAGCATGAGAGGGAGGAGGGTCAGAGGGAGAAGCAGACTCCCTGCCGAGCAGGGAGCCCGATGCGGGACTCGATCCCGGGACTCCAGGATCATGACCTGAGCCGAAGGCAATCGCTTAACCAACTGAGCCACCCAGGCGCCCTAAAAGTTTGATAATTTTAAAATCATAAGCAATGTTAAAAGATAACAAATACTTATGACTACTACCAAAAACAACGGCCTCATTTCCCAAATATATAAAGAGCTCTTAAAAAAAAAAAAAAAACAATAGAAAAACTAGCAAAGGCCATAAAAAGTTCAGTGAAAGTAAATACAAATGGATCATAATCATATGAAGGGATACACAACCACAATCATGGGAGAAATGCAAGTTAAAACTAAAACAAGGTACCATGATTCACTTAAGGAGTGCAAGAAAAGTGTGATAACACACTTTGTATTTAGAGGGAAACAACCACTCATATTTTGCTATCAATCAATACAATCATTATGGAAGGCAAAAGTACAAGTGCATTTACAGCATTTGATCCATTAATTCCCCTTCTGGAAATTTAACCTAAAGATAAATTTGCAGGTGTGCAATATACATGTTATATATTAAATTATGCAATTATATATTTATACAACAAAAGTATTCATTGCACTATTATTTGTAAAACCCAATGACTGGATATTTAGGTTGATTCCAGGAACAGAAGTTTGGTCCTGATGGAATACAGGATCCACAAAATGGGATATCATGCACATGAGGGGCTGCAGAATGGGAAGAGAGAATGCTTTTTAGGTGTTCACTCAGAAAGATCGAAGACAGACTAAGGACTGAAAGTATGCGATTACATATTAAAATTCTCCATCTCTTGACATCTCTGATTTGCTCAAGCAATACAAACTGTAGTAAGTAACATAAACTGATTCTGCATTAGATTTATTATGTAGAGTAATAATTGTTATTGCTACATCTTTATCAAATACAAGAAAAATAGACAATATGGCTAGGCTAAGCTTTTGAGTCACTAATTGCAATAGGCACATGTTCTAAAAATTTAGGACCACCTGTGAGAAGCTAAAATCAGATATGCTAAATCCTCAAAAATCAATTTTAGTGCTTTGCTTCATTTAGCCCACTAATGAAAACTGGTTATTCCCACGTTCGCTGAAGCTCTAGTCCGGGGGGTGGCCAAATCCATCCTACCACCTGTTGGGACAGCCCGTGGGCTTCTAAGAATGGTTTTTATATTTTTAATGGTTGGGAAAAAAATCAAAAGAATGGTATTTTATGACACATGAAAATTCCATGAAATATAAATTTCAATGTTTTTAAAATTTTATTGGCACACGACCATGCCCATTTGTTCATATTGTCTGTGGCAGGTTTCCTGCAATGACAGCCGAGTTGAGTAGTGACAACAGAGACTGTCGTGGCCAGGAAAGCCTAAAATATTTACTATCTGGCCCTTTACAGAAAAAGAAAAAGTCTGTCAAGCCCTGTTTTAGCACACTCTGTCCCAGTTTATTCTTTGGTTTCCAGCGAATGAAAATCAAGTGTTCTTTTCTAAATTAATTCTCCCTAGCAAGTAAGAGTTAAGTATCTACTAGAGGGCAAAAATCCTCATCAATCTTAGTAACCTTTATATTAAAACCACATTTAAGTCAGCACACCATCGGTGATATACACATTTTGCCCTAAGTATTAGCAGTTTGTTCACCAACGTGTCCCCTAAACTCGATGCATCCATTCATTCAGCTCTGCAAGAGAAAATTCTGGGTGGTAGGCTTTAGCTCCAGTGTGTCAAAAAATGTTTTGCCCTCAACTCTGCTGCATCACCTTGTTTTAACAAGGACTTTGCATTTTGTGAAATCCCTGTTCAGGGACTTGTGTATTTGCCATGTCTCCCATGACCATCTCTGCATCCCCACAGGAGTGGACCTACAGTGAACACATAAGTGAGTCCATCGTGCAACCTCTCTTTATATGGGTGTACTCAGTTACTCTTCATAAACACCCTACGACATCAGTATTATTTTCTCTAAAACTAAAGTTTGCAGAGCACCTGGGTGGCTCCGTCCGTTAAGCATCTGCCTTTGGCTCAGATCATGATCCCAGGGTCCTGGGATCGAGTCCCATGTCAGGCTCCCTGCTCATCAATAAATAAATAAAATCTTTAAAAAATAAATAAAATAAAACTAAATTATTTCAAGTTCGGTGGCTTGTCCAGGTTCAGATTCAAACCAAGTGGCAGAGTTAAGATTCTAACGACGCCGGTACATGATAAGAGACTCTTGTGGGTAAGGAGGTGTGCTCCGCAGATCCTCCTTCAAGAGTGACCCTAAACAGGAAGGCAGTTAGCAGAGAGCCTCCAGCTGCCGCTGTCCGAGGGATCTGCCTCAGTTTCCAAGCAGAGTCCATCCACTTGGTAGGCAATGCCGGCTGAGTACTCAGCACAGTGGGGGTGACAGGGCTTTCCATTCCTGGCCAGCCCAGACTCCCCAAGGGGCGATCTCTGCACCAGCGCCTGCCCAGACTTCCGCACAACTGTCCTACCCTACTGTCCTTCCTTCCCCCTCTCCCTTCACAGAGGCCAGACCTCCATCCCAGCCTGAAGGGTCGCCCTGCCCACTTCTGCTTCATTTCCCTTCATCTTCCAGATGTATTTCCATCAGTACAAATCTTGTACTTCTAACCCCTTCTGTACACTTGGCATGTGCTTCCCAGAGGATCCAACTGGCAAGATGCCCAGAATATCTGTTCAATAAATGAATAAAATAAAAATATGGCTGGGTTTAAGATTCTGCATTCAAAGATCCCTCTTATGGAATTAATAACACAGCATCTACAATGTACCCAATGTCCCGGCTTCCTATGGTACAGATGAGGAGTATAAACCTCAGTGCTGTTCTCGCTACTCCTTCTCTCTGAAGCTTATGGAATTTCTTTTTTGGGGGGAGGGGAAGAATAAAAAACTCGACCAGAACATATCTAGTTCGTGTCTTTTAATATTTCAATAGAAGTGTCCTAAGCTACTGTTTTCCACATTTTCACCCTTCTAAAATTAGGACCATTTTAAAATTGGTATCAAAGGAAATTTCCAGCTGCTAGGAAAAGGAGTAAGTTAAGAATTTATCAGTAGTTATCATTGTTGGCACACACACTAACCGTGGTTGAATTTTAAGTCTGGATCCTTAATTACGGCTTAATGTTTACACATTAAGGTTTCACTATGATACAGCACTGAAATAAAAAGTTGTGCAATAGGAGATTGCATATTATATGGCAGTAGGCATAATTAAAGGCAATAGAAATGCTAAATCTCTCAGAATTTAACATTTAGGAGAGGTTGGTGGGATTCATTCATGTGTCATGGAGAATGATCACTCACGCAGCTCCCAGCTCTCATGAGCTGCCAGCTCATTTATAAGGGAAGCAGTTAAACTTCCAGTGATACATGATTAAATTAAATTGGGGAGGAGAGCTTTTTAACTGAGTAAAAAGTGCAAACAAAACCCTATCTTCATCGATATTCAAATGATACTATCAAGACTAAAGATGGAAAGAAAGTCAAAATCACCTTACTAAAAAGATCAGTGGGTTATGATGTGTGCATTACACTGCCAAATGATTTAAAATAGATTTATCACACACAGAAAGAAAGAGCAACTGATAAAGGGGTAAAATGTTATTAACAGCAAAAGCTCCAGGTCAACGTGGGTCACTTCTTGCTTATGCATTTGAAAATTTTAAGCAAAACTAACCTAGGTCCCCGCAAACTGATATGAGGTAACCACTAACCAATTCCTCTATTTTAAGAAAAGTCTTAATATTATAACACTCACTGCCTTCCCACTCCTAGAAGCCACCTTGGAGCTCCATTCCATGTTTGGGGTTGAGGGCTCCTGGTTTGCAAACAGTCTTCTGGTGTGTGCACAGTAAATACTCTGACTAATGACCACTTTGGTGATTCACCGCTTTTCTGTTCTTTATAAACTTTGGGCACAGGTCATTAGAAGCAGACTTCTGGATTGTTCCCGCGTCCTCTCTGGCTACTAGGTCCTCTGACGTGGTTGGGGTTTCCCGAATCTTGCCTCGGCCCACCTCACAGCTGTGTCAAACCCCTGGGTACTCTTCTAGCAGCCTGAGCTTGCAAGTGGTGGTGGGAGGGCTCGGCAGCGGTCTCAGCTCTAGCCGGCTGGTGGGACGCACTAGCAAAGTTCACCTGAGGAGTTAAATGAGGTCAGACCCCCAAGTCTGAAAACTGAGCTAACAGATTCATGTGGTTGGGGAAAGACAAAATGTACTCGGCCTCCAAATTTAGAGAACAGGTATCCTCCTGGCAGATTTACGGAGTCGGTGTCTCCTAAGAGAAAGGCACGGTTTTCAGGGAAGGGGCCAAGGGAAGGAGTTATGGGCTCTGATAAAGGAACTCTTTGAACTTGACGCCTAACACCACAACAGTTTTGTTACCCTGAGGAAGTTCCTGGCGTATCATGGTGGGGTTTAGAGTAGAAAGAGGACCTCTGAGATCTACCAGCACAGGGCAGATCTCTCATTTATGTCAAGTTTCATTTCACTTCACCCTGATGATTTATAGGAATTACTGGGAGTAGCTTACCAGGCGGTTCCTCAGCCCCATCAGTGTTATTATCTTGAGGATCTGAAGGTTGAGTGCTCCTTCTTCTTGGATAATTAGGTTGTTTGAGGGCAAAGTCTTTTTTTTTCAATGTCCCTTCTGCTCACAGTCTTGACAAGTATCCTTGTCAATAGGGAAATGTACAAAGTTAGTTCTAAAGTTCAGTCGACACCCCTGTAGCTGCTTTAATAGTAGGGCCATGAGTTTATTTGCTTGATAACCCTTTCACTGTTCTAAAATTCGTTCAAAATGCTCATCAAGATGTTGGAGCTCAGAAAGGGGAGTGATCTCCTGTCTTAATTTATGTTTCTTTAATAAATCAGGAAGCTCAGGGAGAAGCCCATTAACAAAATGTACAGACAAGGCATTACCGGCTTCGCGGTCCCGGAGACCAAAACGCTCTCTAAATATTTCTTCTAAGCAAAATCGAAAGTCTGCAACTGATGCATCCCTTTTTTGTTTACAGGACTGTATCATGGCCCAATTGATTCTCACAGGAAAAATCCTGGGTATAGCTTCAAGGAGTGACTGACCTACTTTTCTCACTTTTTTTTATTGTTGTTCTTTTGAGGCATGTTTGGTGGGATCCTCAAAGACTTTTTGGAGGGGTCTTTCCAATCGTCTGCAATGGAGCCACCTCTCGACGCCTCCTGGACTCTTTATCCCATGTAAATGAATTGATATAAAGCAGAAAATCCAGGGTCAGAAGCTCCAACAAGAATCTTGAAGTCTTTATAAATTTAGTTTGATCCGTCTTTAGGCTTGGACAATCCTTTACAAATCAGAGCTCAGGTGAAGACCAGGGTTTACATTTTCCTGCAGCTGAGATCCGCGGTTCACGGGATGGTCTTACTCTCAAGGACATCAGGAACTTAGGAGGTTTGGGGAGGTGGGGGGAGATCGAATGGAAGGTTAGCTTCGGGACAGGCAGGTGCAGAGGGGGTTAGCTGGAGGGTCAGGTCAGAGCTTTTGTTTTCAATGTTTTGTCTCCTTGTAATGATTCTTTTAGAAAAGCTATTTGAGAGCCATGCTGTCTTCTGAAGGCCTCTGTTAACCAACCAAAGAATACATTTCATTGTTTTTGAGAGATTCGGGATCCTCTTTTCAAGGGCGCCCTGAAATTCGATCATCTTTTCTAAACCGTAGGTTCCCCAAAGTGGCGGCTAGAATTCCAAATTATGCTTTTGTTAGGTCCACCCATTTTTCCAGAAAGGCACAAGATCCTGGTCGATTGTGGGTATACATCATGTAAGACGCAGGAGTCTTTAAGGGAGGAAAAGAAGATTTAGACCAGATGGAAACCATCTCTGCCTTTAGATTCCTTAAAACAAACCACGGGGAATGGGGTAAGTCCACCATTGCCTAAAACCCAGGGAATCACAGGTTTCTCCTCTTACAGATGGGAGGGTGACTTACCAAAGGAGCTCCAGCAAACAGAGAGCAAGTGTGCGGTCAGTAAACTTGGACAGCTCAAAACCCAGAGCAGAGCCGGGATCCTAGAGACTGACCCAAGAAACTCCAAGGTCAGTGAGAGAAAACAGTGAGCACAAAGGGCTCGGTGGGAACTGACACCAGTTTTGCTCACAGGCCTCGGGGTCGCAAGGGGTCAGCGTCTAAGGATCCCACCTCTGACACCATTGTGCACACACCCAAAAAAGTCTGCCAACCCACAGCACTCACACCCAACATGGAATGAGGCTCTGAGGTGTACTGTTCTAAAGCAGCTTCTATAGCGTGAAGGCGGTGAGTACTTACTCTCCGTAGTGACTGGTTACAATGTTAGAATTTTCTGAAATGAAAGGGAATCGGCTAGTTGTTACCGCTTATCAATTTGGGGGAACTATTTTAGTTTTCCTTATGATTTTCAGAGGCATAAGCGAGGAGTGACCCAGGTCAAGTTTACCTCACTTGTCTTGCAAAATAAGCTAAATTAAGCTTCGCTTGTATGACTAACTGGTTTTGTCTGTTCAAAGCATTTTCAAGAATGGTCTCCATTTGTGTTTGATTTTAACATGGAACTATCAGATGGGACATAAAATAGTACTACACAAGAAGAGAGAAAGAAGGGAGAAGTCAGACAACCTACAGAGATGTAATAACAGCATACAAAATTAAAATTTTGGGGGAGAACATGGCTTGACTTATTTTTTTAATGTACAATTCTAGCCTTATTACTGAGCTGTATAACACACATACAATAAAATGTACAGAAGTATTCAGTTTGATGACTTGACAATTGTACATGCCTTTGTAACTGCCACCCCAACAAGATAGAGAACATCATCATCCTCTCAGAAAACTCCTCCCTGCCCCCTTCTGCTCCCCTGCTCTTCCCCATGTGACGCCCCCCCCAAGCCCGCGGAAACCACGTTCTGACTTCCATCATCATAAATTAGGTTGGCCTTTTGGAGGGACATCTATCACAGTTTGTATGTGTACATCTTTTGTTTAATGTAATCTTTTTTAGATTCATCCATACTGTTGTATTCTAATTTGTTCCTCTTTATGTCTGAGTGGTATTCTACTCTGTGAATATACTTCCATTTGTGTACTATTCCCCTGTTGATCGATATTTGGGTTTCCAGTTTCCGACTACGGTAAGACTGCTGTGTGGGTCTTTCTGTGGACGTAAGTTTTCTTCTCTTGAATAAACCTGCAGGGCTGGAATTCCTGGGTCACAGGGTAGTGCATATATAAGGTGTTGAACTCGAAGTGGTTGTACTCTCCTACAGTTCCCCTGGCTATGTGTGATGGTTCCAGTTCTCTCCACATGCTCTCCAAAGTCTGATGGTCTGTTTGATTTGGGCCTTTCTAGGAGGTCTGATGCTGTATCTCACTGGTACTTCTGTCAGTACAAAGTGGAGCTTCTCTTGGTGCTTAGTGACCATTCCTATATATCCTTTTGTAAGGTGTCCATTTAAATGTCTTGCTCATTTCTTGAGTTTGGAAGAGGTAAACAAGTAAGTAACTGAATAAAAGGCATCAAAGGCTTTAGAGCATACAAAGTGCTATTTGGTACGTGTGGTGGGCAGGGAAACCAGGAAAGCTACAAGATCATTTCTTTTTTTTTTTTTTTTTTT
>NW_028010289.1:0-860 GCF_054177405.1 Leptonychotes weddellii | reverse complement strand
CTCTCAGCTCCTTTTCGAATCATCTTCCCTGATTGCCCCCTGGGAGGAGCTCTCCAAGCCTCAGTCTGGAGTGGCATTGAGACAAAGAATGGCTAGAACTTGTTTGAGGATACCATTGCTCAAATTCATTCCCCAGAAGCAGATGCTGAGATGTGAACTTGTAAGCAAATCATTTATTAAGCTCGCAGGGAACACCGGTAAGTGGATTGGGAAGCAGAACAGGGAAGGGGGGAAGCCAAGCCAGAGCAGCCTGAGACAAAAGACCTCACCTGTCTCCTGTGTATGCCACCCAAACCCACAGGGGGAGTCCAAAGTGTAAGTGACACCTCAGATGTCCCATCCCGGGGCCAGGGAGCTGGGCTGTCATGCTGCCCAGCCCATCACCCACTGGGAGAGGAGGAGGATGTTGGCTCCCAAGCAAGCCCAGCGTTCTTGGCTTTAGCAATTTTCCCAGAAGAGGTGAGGGTGCCTCTGTGGAATATGGATGGGGACACGGAAATGCTGAAAAGCAATGTGCGTGGAGCACCAACACTATCCACTATAAGCCAGCGTCTCCTCAAATCCTAGCAAGCCCAGGGCTTGGTGGAGAGAGACAATGGAAAGGCAACCTCATTTGGAGGCAAGTTGGGGCTTGGAGCCCAGAGACCCCCATCTTCACTATTACATGATTCTTTCACTTGGCTGCGTTCTTTCTGTCCACAGAGTAAAGCAGGCCTCCCTGACATATCTGACAAATTCTTTTGCTCTTCACAGTACAGACTTTCAGAAAGATAATTTTTCAAGAAGTGGCACGACTTCCATTTTCATTTGGCTAGTGATTTCATCACACTACTACTATATTCTGCTGGAAACGTAGGGGG
>NW_028010288.1:0-860 GCF_054177405.1 Leptonychotes weddellii | reverse complement strand
ATTTGAGAGAGCGAGAGAGAGAAAGCACCAGCAGGGGGCAGCACGGGAGAGGGACAGGCAGGTTCCCCACTGAGCAGGGAGCCTGAAATGGGGCTCAATCTCACAACCCTGAGATCATGACCTGAACTGAAGTCAAGCATTGGACTCTTGACAGACTGAGCCACCCAGGCGCCCCGACCCCCCCACCATGCCATTTTATTTTAAATTACACTTTGGAAATAAGGAGTAAATCTGGGTACAGTGTAAAATGGGACTTCTGAGGATACAGCTAACTAGCCACCTGTGAGGCTTTCTCAAACTTCTGTGTCAGATAATATGTTCCCCCAAATTATCTTCTTTTTAGCTTATTAAATTCCAGAAGTTTCAAGCCTTTGACTGGGGAAGCCATGCCAGGAATTATTTCCATTACAACCAGGTAAAGGCTTCGAAAGTCTTTAGAATTAAACCCACCAGGGAAGCCAGCTGGAGTCACGGGGCTGGGCTGGGGGGGGCGGGTGCTGCGGGACATGCTGGGGAGGGTTGAGTAGATGCTGTTGGTTTCCATCCGTCTTCCGGAACTACCTGAGCTTTGTGGTTGGTGTTGTGGCCTGGGCCTCCCCTCTTGGTCCTCTTCCCTGAGTCTATAACAGCGGTCACGGTCACACGTGCTTCATCGTGACCAGGAACACAGACTTCAGAGTCAGACTAGCCTCGGTCTGCTTCCTGGCAGCTGGTGGGCCTTGGCCAGACTCCATCGTCTACGCCTTGCCTTCCACATACAAAGAAACGGACCATATATTTTTTTTTTTATTCTTATGTTAATCCCCATACATTACATCATTAGTTTTAGATGAAGTGTTCCATGATTCATTGTTTGTGCA
>NW_028010287.1:0-860 GCF_054177405.1 Leptonychotes weddellii | reverse complement strand
AAGACCCTCAGCGGATGCCTGAAAGCGTAGATTGTACCAAACCCTATATGTATAGTTTTTTCCTATACCTACATGTCTATGATAAAGCTTAATTTATAAATCAGGTACACTAAGAGATTAACAACAATAACCAGAACAATTATAACCATATACTGCAATAAAAGTTACATGAATGTTGTCTCTCTCTCTCTCTCTCTCTCTTTCAAAATATCTCATTGTACTGTGATGATGTGAGATGATAAAATGCCCACATGATAAGATGAAGTCAGGGGAATGACGTCGGCGCTGTGCCCTAGCATTAGGCTACTATCGACCTTCCCAACGTTTATCAGAAGGAGGAACATCCTCTTCTGGGCTGCAGTTGACCATGGGTAACTGAACCCAGAGGAAGTGAAACCGTGGATGGAAGGTGCTGGGGGACTATAGTACTCCGTAATAAGTCCCGTTAGCAAGAAATGGCATTCCATCTTCTTGATGTGCCATTTCCCACGAGTTAAGGTTTTGCCATGCTGGTCCTGCCACCTCGCCATCTTGAAATAAGATTTTGCTCTCCTGGCTTTCATGCAGGTACAGATGACCCAAGAGAATTAAGGTGATTACCTGCCTCTTATTTACAGCAACTGCCTTAGGAATTCTAAGAGTTTGAACAACACAGCTTTGTGTTATTTCACACACTTTTCATACTGTAGTAGTGGGGCTACATGTTCTAGAACTTGGATCTTGGGTTATTTTGGCTTTTGAAACATAAGAGAAATTCAAAAGTATTTTGTTTTGGTTGTTGTTAATGCTCTTAATATTTCCAATCTATTGAGATTTTGAAAGACTGTCATCATGAGGACCAACTCTGAACTTAAAAGTAT
>NW_028010286.1:0-860 GCF_054177405.1 Leptonychotes weddellii | reverse complement strand
TCAGCTGGGAGCTGTGCAATGAACAGTTCTGGAAACTCGTGCAGGCCTGGAATCACCTGCGTTTCCCACAGGTCAGAATGCAGAATTGCACTTGAACATTCCAGGAGCAGATGGACCTGCAGCTTCTGTCCCATAGAAGCGGATCCTGGGTTTTCCAGTCTCTCCGGAATTCATGCTGGCAACTGCCTTTGTCACCTCAGTTTTCTGATGGGTAAGAAAAGATACTGAGTCTTAGTTTGACCAGCTTTTTCTTGTTGCAAGGGCATGAGTGACAACCTCCAAGCTCCTACACACGAGTTAGATGTGGAAGTCCTTCACTGCTTTTGATCAAAAAATGCTTTCTGCAAAATACTGTTCCCTGAACATTTGTCCGGACTCTTGTTGCCTGAAATCAGTGGTACATATCTCCTTAAAAAAGCCCTCTTGAATTGTTTTTCTCCAATTGTCCTTGTTTTTTTTTTTTTTTTTTCTTTCAGTAATTTATTTATCTACAAGCAATTAATGAAATTGTCAATTCTATTTTTACATTTTCAGGTACTCACAAAACAACTACAATAGTCTAGATTCTGCATCCTGGGGCGTGTGCGTGTGCACGCGTCCACGTGCATGGGAGTGTATGCTTGTCATCGGGAGAAGACTTTGTATTTTGACTGCTTAGAATACATAAGTGTTAAACAATAAATAGTATCTTAAACAAAACAACAAAGATTAAGAAAAAAATCACGGAACAAGGAAGAAATGGTTGCAGATTCTTAAGCTTTCCTATCTATAAGTTTAAGATTAAACTAATCCCATGAATTTAGGACTAAAATAAGAATTAAGGACTAAAATATGAATTCATAAAACAACTACAGTAGTCT
>NW_028010285.1:0-860 GCF_054177405.1 Leptonychotes weddellii | reverse complement strand
ACTTTAAAAAAAACCTTAAAGTGAGGAACCGTAGGCCCAGAAGAAGCCGGGGGCCTGAACGAGGCAGGTGTCTTATCGTTTCAGCTGTGTTGCCTGTGTGCACAAGCCAGGAGCTGGTGTGGGTCCTCACCTGGATCTTATTGTGAAGAAACACCAGATAAACCCAAATTGAATGACGCTGTAGGAAAATAAATGGCCTATACTCTTCTGAAATGTCAAGATCAAGAAAGAAAAGATAGGAAGTAATGTGGCTGTTCCATGGAAGAAGACTCTAGAGACATCATACAAAGTGCCTCGTATGAGCCTGGGTGGGGACAAATTAACTGTAAAGAACAGTATTAGGACAATTGATGAAAGTGGAATGTGGACTGTATCTGTGTGTTTGCCTATAACGATATGAGCCTGGAGAAGGATATATATTGTTCCCAATGTTACTTGGGAAAGAGTGGGGGTTGGGAATGAAGGGAAAAATTACAATTAAAAAATAAAAAGCATACAGGATGCCAACAGCATGCATGATATGATTCCATTTTTGTTAAATGATATAGTTGTATGTGTGTAAAATGAATTCTGTAAGGATGGTCAACAAAATGTCAATGACTATCTTAAGGTGATGGGAATTCAAACAACTTTTACATTTTTTGTATGTATGTGCAATATAATTTTTCTTTTTTGTAATATAATTTTTCCATGCACATGTATTATTTTTATGAAAATACCAAAAAGTAGGTTTTTTTAGTGTTAAAAGGCAAAAAAAACTCACTTGGGGAAAATTACAAGAAAGTTTTGGATTAAGTTTTTTCTGCTTCATCCACTTTTTTCCTATAGCCCTGAGTTTATTACTTTAAACATCTTACGTG
>NW_028010284.1:0-860 GCF_054177405.1 Leptonychotes weddellii | reverse complement strand
CTTCTTTATCCATTCATCTGTTGAAGGGCATCTCGGCTCCTTCCACAGTTTGGCTATCGCAGACATTGCTGCTATGAACATTGGGGTGCATATGGCCCTTCTTTTCACTACATCTGTGTTTTGGGGGTAAATACCCAGTAGTGCAATTGCTGCATCATAGGGTAGCTCTATAATGGTTCTTCTTGAATGGAGAAGCAAGGGAAGACTTCGGTCCCTCCAACATAAGAATAAACAGAAATAAGCATAATAATGAATGCCACCAGCATTGGGGCTTTCCTTTAGGGCATTGTGTCCAGTGTTTTATAATTACCCTTTAATATGAAAATGTACAAAAAAGTAAATAAACTATTTGCCTCCAGGAGGGTAGGTGACTCTGTCTATTTCCTTCTGTCTTTGTAGGTGATAGATCCTAAGGGAATTTTTCTATACTGATCTGAGTTTGAGTGAAGGATGTCAGAATATGAAGTCAAGAGAAAGAGGGAGAAAGGGAGGGGGTGAGAGTGGAGGATGAGAGGGCTCAGTATTTGAATAAGAACACACAGAATGTTAGAAGTGTGTTGCTATCTGACATCTTATGGAAATCTTTTTCCCTTCTTCCCCACATTACTTTCAGTGAAACATCAATTTCTCACTCTTGTGTTTTACTTGAATCTATCTGGGAGATGTGTTGGAGGGCACAGTAATATCTCAGGATGGCACAAAGAGAGATCAGGATATGTGTACCCTCTTTAACAGATGAGAAATATTGGTGGACATCACTCATGAATGAAGGAGTCACAGGCAACTTTAGATCTGTCTGAGTCCCATGCTGCGGTTTGGGAATACTATATATCTGGACATCCAAGAAGAGGGACTTTGTT
>NW_028010283.1:0-860 GCF_054177405.1 Leptonychotes weddellii | reverse complement strand
GCTCTTACCCGCGGCACCAAAGCCAGGGAAGGGGTGAGGGGAGCCACATCAAGACTTTCTCTACCAAATCCGGGACTTTGGGCTGTGACGCCCCCCGTGATGATGATGGGAAGAAAAGCTGTGGACCAGGAGAAAACCTTGGCCAACGACATAACTGAAAAAAGTCCTATCTCAGAGCCGTCCATTCTCTTAACGTTCTTTGATGGTTACTCAGCGCTCACGGCGCGGCTCTCTGACTCAGGATCTCAGTCTGGACGACGCAGAGGCGATAGGATGCTTAACTCCCATGCCCATCTCTACACTCTCCATCCTTCTTCACCCCGGTGGGCTGTCATCCAGAGGTGGGGAGGGCCGTGGACTTCAGAAAGGACCCCCTCCCCCGCGCTGGCCGGCCCTGCCCCCATGCACAGCGCCACCAGCCCCCACTGGGTTGCATCCCCCTGTCCTAGGGCAGGTCTCCAAACATGTGGCACCCAAGGTCAGGAGCCCAGTGAGGGCTGGTTCATCCTGGCCAGGAGGGGAAGGCATGCCATCTTCTGAGGAATCGAGGAATCGGTGAAGGCAGAGAGAAGGAAGATGTAGGAGTCTTGAGAAGGACGGTGAGGTCCGATGTGGAACGCCAGGTACCCGGCCTCTGCCACTTCACTCCTCCCCGTCCTCCACAGAGGGCAGAGCAGCCACTCGTGCTCCCAGTCAGTCCTGGTGGATACTATGGTTTGAAGCTGCATGCGTCCCTCAGTTCTGCAAATTAAAATATGTAATTGTCATGTGGGCTCTGGGTATGAGAGCTGTGGTTTGGGAAGATGCATACCACCTCACAGGTTCTATATGGCAGGCTCCTTGTGATAATCCCAAACTAC
>NW_028010282.1:0-860 GCF_054177405.1 Leptonychotes weddellii | reverse complement strand
TGAATGCATGATCAATAAACTTACTGTCACTTATCTTATCTTTATGTCTTTCCTGTTAGAAATCACCTGCCATGAAATACCTCACGCGTTCAGTGTTACTTGCTTTCTCCTTTGGAGAAAGTTCTGGAAGTAGAATTGTCAGTTCAGATGGGATGGGTATTCGAAGGCTCTTGGTGCATCCTGACAATTTCCTTTTATACAGAAGTTGCACAGATCCACTGCACCTTTGACACATGGAGCGTAACCTTCTTCCTTTCAAAAGCTTTGTGTTAATTTGACAGATGAGAAAATGATGCCTTGGGGTTGTCTTAATTCTTGTTTCTGTCATCAGTGAGTATGAACTTGAATTTGGGGTTATATGTCACCTCTCCTTGTCCTTAAAATAACCTTCTGAATACAAAGAAAATATAGAATAGCCACCTACATTTTGTCTAGGTTTGTTTTTTTGTTTTTCTTTTTTAGTTTTGACTTTTACGCTCAATTTGAAGTCGGATAGAACGAAATGTGAATGTTTTCTACAAATTTTCTGGCCCCCAAAGACCGTTTGAAGACCAGGCCACCTTCTCTCACTGTCTTGGTCTTTGGCCCGGGAATCAGACTCATGTGGGGCAGAGCCTGGGGTGGGGGGGCCCGGCGCCATGCCGCGGCCACACCAGCCTTGCTGCGGGGGGCTGGCAGTGAATTTGTGCAGTGTGGACACCTCTGGTGCTGGGTTGCTGCCCTCCCCACGCGGGGAAAGTGTCCTGCCATCGTGGCATGGGTGAAATCAGCCTGTTCTCTTGCAGGCTGCGTTGTCATCGTGATGACCCTTCTCTGGATGATCCCATCCCCCAGGAGTACGCCCTTTTCCTCTGCCCCAC
>NW_028010281.1:0-860 GCF_054177405.1 Leptonychotes weddellii | reverse complement strand
TACAAAACATATGTAATATGCAATCCAGTGGAATATGTGTATGATGCTTAAATAAATGCCCACATGTTGGTTTGAAGACCACTGCCCACGAAGATTAATACTGTAATGGTAGCTTCCATGGCAACTCAGGATCTGGAGAAAATCGGGTGGAGCTAGAACAGATCAGAAGTGAAAACCCAGGCAGGAATGAGCCAAAACACCTGATATGATGACCACTTCCTTTCTAGTGTTTCCCATATACCGCATTTTTGGCTTTCTGTAGAACACCACGTTAAGTGACCAGGCTCTGCAACCAGACAGACCCCCTCTACTTTCTGTGTAAACTTGGGCAAGTTCCACAACTTTTAACACCTCAATTTTGTTTCTATAAAATGGGATTCATGGTACTTACATCATATGAGTTATTATAAAGACTAAATGAGATCATGTATATAAAATACTTTACATATTGCTTAATGCATAGTGATCTCTCAATAAACGGTGGCTATTACTTCTACTTGTTCCTTACATTAAAGCCCCCAGCCCCACGGATCTAGGCAAGGGGAATTCCAAAATTTTAGCTTGAGATTTACAGGGTAGTAATTCCTTACTTCCCAAATAAGAGTAGGGGACTTGCCAGGGACAGCTCTGCCTTCACATGAATTAATGATTCAATCCCTATAAGTTAAGTAATATTTTAATTTAACTTATGACAAAACTAAGGCACAAAGAAGCTGAGTAGTACCTTACCAAATGTTACATAGCTGTTTTGCAGTGGAGCTAGTATCTGAACCCAGGCAATCCAGCTCCAGAGACTTATTTACCTGTAACCTAAGGCTTTCTCAACCCCGGCACTATTGCCATTTGGGGCTGGTTAATTC
>NW_028010280.1:0-860 GCF_054177405.1 Leptonychotes weddellii | reverse complement strand
GAATTTGAATCCTTTAAATTTAAGTTGTTCCACCATCTCAGTAGCACTTGGTATTAATAAATCTCCTAATTTTAGCTATTTTAATGGGTACGTGATGCCTAATATTTATGGTTTATAGTTTGCATTCCTCTAATGATTAATGATGTTGAATATCGTTCCATGTGCTTATGCATTGTGTGTGTGTGTGTGTGTGTGTGTGCTGCTCAAATCTTCGCACATTTCCTTTAAATCTGGTTGCTTACCCTCAGCTGAGTTCAAAGAATTGTCTATATATTTAAGACACAAATCGTTTGTCAGATATATGTTTGGACAAAATTTTTCTTTCAATCTCTTTCCTGCCTTTCCATTTTTGCATCACTAATTTTGAAGAGTAGATATTTGTTTTCTTTAACTTTTGACTGTGTCAAGTTTATCAGTCTTTTTATTTCATTGCTCATGCTTTTGTGTCCTAAGACCTTTGGCCTACATCAAGTTGCAAAGATTTTCTTTTGTGTTTTCCCAAATAATCTTTAGAGTTTTATTTAGATCTCTGAACTATTTTAAGTAGTTTTTCTGCAAGTGGTAAGAGAGAAGGATTGTGGTTCACTTTTTCCAAACTTTTTTTTATTTTCCTGGCACCATTTGTTCATATTTAGAAGCTGTTTATTTTTTTTATTAACATATTTGTTATAGAGGCAAGGGTCTGTGTTTCATCAGTCTTACACAATTCACAGCGTTCACTATAGTACATACCCCCCCCAATGTCCATCACCCAGCCACCCCACCCCTCCCACCCCCTTCACTCCAGCAACCCTCAGTTTGTTCCCTGAGATTTAGAGTCTCTTATGGTTTGTCTCCTTCTCTGGTTTAGTCTTGTTTCA
>NW_028010279.1:0-11787 GCF_054177405.1 Leptonychotes weddellii | reverse complement strand
TTCTGCTTAGATGATCTGTCCATTGCTGAGAGTGGAGTATTGAGGTCTCCTACAATTAACATATTGTTATCAATATGACTCTTTATTTTGGTTAACAGTTGGCTTATGTAGATGGCTGCTCCCATGTTGGGGGCATAGATATTTACAATTGTTAGATCTTCTTGTTGGATAGACCCTTGAAGAATGATATAGTGTCCTTCTGGGTCTCTAACTACAGTGTTTAGCTTAAAATCTAATTTGTCTGATATAAGAATTGCTACCCCAGCTTTCTTTTGAGGTCCGCTGGCATGGAAGATGGATCTCCATCCCTTCACTTTCAGTCTGGATGTATCTTTAGGTTCAAAATGAGTCTCTTGTAGACAGCATATGGATGGGTCCTGTCTTTTTATCCATTCTGCAACCCTGTGCCATTTTATGGGAGCATTTAGGCCATTCATGTTGAGAGTGATTATTGAAAGATATGAATTAATTGTCATCATGTTGCCTGGGAAGACCTTGTTTTTATAGATTGTCTCTGTAAATTTCTGTTCTGTGTCACTCTTGGGGACTTTCCCCTTTTATAGAACCCCCCTTAATATTTCTTGCAGGGTGGCTTAGTGGTCACATATTCTTTCATTTTCTGCTGGTCATGGAAGCTCTGCATCTCTCCATCCATTCTAAATGAAAGCCTTGCTGGATAAAGTATTTTTGGCTGCATGTTCTTCTCATTTAGTACCCTGAGTATGTCTTGCCAGGCCTTTCTGGCTTGCCAGGTCTCTGTGGATAGGTCTGACGTTATTCTGATGTTCCTCCCTCTGTATGTAAGGAATCTCTTCCCCCTAACTGCCCTTAAGATGGTTTCCTTGGTTCTAAGATTTGCAAGTTTTACTATTACATGCCGGGGCGTTGGCCTGTTTTCCTTGATCTTGGGAGGGGTCCTCTCTGCCTCTAGGACACTAATGTTTGTTTCATTCCCCAGATTAGGGAAGTTCTCTCATCTACAATTTGCTCAAATACATCTTCTAGTCCTCTCTCTCTCTCCACTCCCTCCGGGTTTCCAGATATTCTGACATTGGAACACTTCATGGTGTCACTTACTTCTCTGATTCTGTTTTCATGGATTTTGAGTTGTTTTTCCCTGGCCTCCTCTTTTTCCTTCTTGTCTATTAATTGATCTTCTAGATCACTAATTCGTTCTTCTGCCTCACTTACCCTACCTGTTAGATTATCTAGATTAGATTGGATCTCATTGATAGCATTTCTAAGTTCTGCCAATTCAGCTTTCATTTCTGCCCTTAGAGACTCTATGTTGCCATTAATCGATTTCTCTATTCTAGCTATTGTCTTCACAATTGCTAGCCTGAATTCCATCTCCAACGTCTTGGTTAGATCTGTATCCAGTCCATTTGTAAATCCATGGCAGAGGTAGTCACAGTCTCTGAATCTTTCCTATTTGGGGGGGTTCCTCCTCCTAGTCATTCTGTTGAGGGGTGGTTGAGGGAGTGTACAGAGTCCAAATTTTTGACCACAACCCAAGCAAGATGCACCTGTTTTATAGGGACCTTCAGGTTGTCAGCCTCTTGTTCTCCCAGCCTGTCTTCTGGGGGAGGGGCCTGCTGCGCTGTTACTCAGGCAACCCTGTTTGGGCAGAGTTGCCCTGCTCCCTGTGATGGGGGATGGGTTCAGTGAAAACCGGTTTTTTGGGGATTTTGTTCTCTGGCAGCTTTCCATGTCTCTTCATAGAGTCAGAGCAGAAGAGACTATTTCCAACCCTCTGCCTCAGAGCAGAGAGATCATAGTCTGTTCTTCAGTGATCTCTCCAGGCCACACTATCTCTGTTTCTTTCTGTGCTGCTATAAACTGCAGCATCCTGGGTTGTGCACCCCTTTGCAGTGCTCCCAGTCCTTGCCTCCAGGTTGGGCTCATCTCTGCCCTTTGTGCTTCTAAAACCACCAGCCACCCCCAGTTCATAGGCGCAGCCCCACCACTCAGGGTTTCTGTCCAGGGGGCTGCCCTAAAGTCCTTTTCCCGTCGCTACTGGTCTGCGAGTCTGTGCCAGGTCCCCAGCACAGGAGGCTATCAGTCACCGGTGGTGTAGGATCCCCACAGCTCAGCTCCCTCCCCCTTCCATTTATCCTCTGATATCTGCCCACGGAATCATGGCTGCCCACTTCATACCTAAAACCAGCTGCCTGCGATATTCTGTTTGTAGAGATCCAGATCTATCTTCTTATATCTCAGGCTGATTTCATGGATGTTCAGAGTGGTCTCATAGATATCCAGCTCAGGGGCGCCTGGGTGGCTCAGTCGTTAAGCGTCTGCCTTCGGCTCAGGTCATGATCTCAGGGTCCTGGGATCGAGCCCCACATCGGGCTCCCTGCTCAGCCAGGAGCCTGCTTCTCCCTCTTCCACTCCCCCTGCTTGTGTTTCCTCTCTAGCTGTCTCTCTCTCTGTGTCAAATAAATAAATCTTTAAAAAAAAAAAAAAAAAAAAAGATATCCAGCTCAATTCCAGGGACCGGTTGGAATAGGGTCCCCTACTCCTCCACCATCTTTTCCCCTCCCCCTGGATGGCTATTTTTTTAAGTGTTGTTGCATGGAAAATAATTCTTTCCCCACTAGCACAAATGCTCTTCTTTTATATTTAGCAGATACCTGTCTGCAGAACCCATTATATATGAGTTTATTTTTTAGCTTGTTAAATTACATGACTTAGTTTAACATTTCTTAAGTCTGGCTATGCATTAGAAAGCTTTACAAAATAACAACAAAAAGACAACAGCAACAAGAACATGGTAATGCCTGGGCTCCAGTTTAGTGAATCAGTTAGATCAGAATCTCTTGGAGTAGGGCCAGGCCTCAATAATTTTGTCAAATGAATCTAATGTGCAGGCCAGAGAATAAGAACCACTGACTAAATTTTCTCAACTTGAGGCATCAGAGTTTTGTCAGCTTTGTCTCTACTAGAGTAGTAATATAACTGTAGTTATGGCTTACTGTTTCCTGTTGCCTTCTTCTTTGCTTAGTCTTTCACTTTGCCTGGAAATTATGCTTACTGCCATATATTCACATGTCAAACCCAATAATGATCTGTTTCATTGAACACAGCTTTAAGGTCATTCCTGTCATTAAACATTATGCATAATTTATAATATTGCTGATAAAGCTGATATATAATTTGAACTTAATATTTTTAGTATGTTGAAGTTGATCATCTGTCTTATTGGTTGTATAGAGTCATTATAATTTTTCTTGCACATAAGTAATGTACTCCAACCAATGACCTTGGCCTACACTTTTCTAAAAGTTTTTCAGGTTGCCAAGAAAAGTAGATAGTTCACCTCTGATGCTGTGATGCTTTTGTGGTAAAATTTAGGGGTTTATTTTGTCGATGATGTGAATGGATTTTTTTGGCTGTATATTTTAGTAGTCTGCTTACTACTGTATGTAGGATATACCTGTAGGTATGCAATCATCTCTTTGGGTTCCAGATATCATTTGAGTATTTACCCATTGTGTTATGGAGTTGCCTGTATTTTCTGGGGCAATAAACAGGAAGCAATGCCATGTTGCTAAAGTTGAGCTTCTGCAGCTCCTTCCATTCTGCTTCCTAATTGGAGGAGTCATTGAAAGTGTTCACCAGAATTTTTCAGGTCCCTTCCTTCCTGTTACAAAGTAGAATTGCACATTCGATACTTGTGGTGGGGTGGGGCCAGTGAGTTGTGTGGAATTGATGAATGTCACCTCTTTGAGCACGTAAATGTGTGCAGTGCAACATCCTCCAGAGTTAATTCTTTCCCTGTGGCACTGTGACTGATAATGTTTGAAATGTTGATTTGCTCCTCTCTCAGCCTGGATCCCTCAGTGACTACTCTCAGCAAACCACCTCCCCCTCCCCACCAGATAACAGATAAGCAGTGTGAGGAAGATATAGACCTTGTGTTAAACCCCTGGGATTATTCCAAAAGATACACTAATGATGGCACTGAAGATGTCACAGTTCTTTGTAACTTGAATCTTTAGAAGAACCATTCTGAAATTTTAGTACCCTTAAGAATTTGGCCAAATGACTGAAATCACATTACTCTAACTCTTCCAGTCTGTAAATAGAAGTGATAACACAACTTGTTATCCTATAGTAACTTACTAAATAAGTTTGTTTATTTGCTGTATAATGATAAACATATGAGTAGAAATTACCAACTGTTGATCAATTTATTGAGTATAAATTTGGTCTAGTAAATATCCTCCAACAAAGGGCTCTGATGTCAGCATGCAGTATGATGACTCCAACAGCTAAAAGAGCCTACAAGCAGCAATGATATAGTGAGTCTCTGCCGTAGGCCACGAGTTGGGTAGATCCTTTTCATATAATTTTTAAAGTTTTACAGCAACCCCATGAAGATAGGCATTGTCACTATTTTTACATATATAGAAGAAACTGAGATTCAGGCTACTTATCTAGCCCAAGGTCAATCAGCCACCAAATGATGAAATAATGATTAGAGTTATTATGTCTAACTCCAAAGTCCAAGTTATTTCTTTTTCTATACCATGCCAAATTTACTTATTCATACTCAGTGGTCTAATTTATTGTTGAAAGTTTTCCCAGACTTGCACCTACAAAATGAGGAAAATTCTCACCTTTAATTCTAATATATGTGTTGAATCATGGCAGTCTCTGGCAGGCTTGCTCTTTATTTGTCCCTTGATTTACCCCTTTGGAGGACTAGTGACAAGCAGAACTCTTGATATTTTCAAATTACATTTGCAATAGTCATAACAAGTGCATCTGGATTAACATCTATTTGAGCAAGTGTTTTGCTCTTTATGATCCAAATTCTAAGACTGTAACTTGTAATAAGGATTAGCAAATTAGTTTATAACTAGATCATCAGGCATTGTTTCCCTCTTAGAGTAATGGAGTGAAACTGGATACAAATCTGTTGAGCCAACTCAGTGGAAAAATACATTTGCAAGATATTTATCTTCCTCATCTTACAATGTGGTTACATTCTGATAAACTCATAATAAGTTGAAAATATCATGACTCAAAAATGCATTTAATACACCTAACCTACTAAACTTCATAGTTTAGCGTAGGCTACCTTAAATATTCTTAGAACACTTATATTAGCCTATGGTTGGGTGAAGTCATCTGATACAAAGTTGATAATAAAGTGTTGAATATTGCATTTAATCGAATACTGTAAAGAAAGTGAAAAAAGCTTAGTTATATGGGTACAAAAAGGTTGTCAGTGTACGGGTTGTTTACCCTCATGATTGGGGGTTGACTGGGAGCTATGGCTTGCTACCACTGCCCAGCAGCATGAGAGAGTATCAACTACATATTGCTAGCCCAGGAAAAGACTCCAATTCCAAATCTGAAGTATGGTTTCTACTGAATGTGTATCACTTTTGCACCATTGTAAAGTCGAAAAATTGTAAGTTGGACCATCATAAGTTAGGAACTATCTGTATATATATGCTTTTGTTCCACGTTCCTGCTGGCAAATAATCTGTGTAGCTATCAAACTCTCAGTCAGTTTTTACTGTACAAGTGCCATATTTGATATAAAATTTGCTGTAAATTTGGTATTATTGGATTAAGATTTTTTGTTTGTTTGCTTGTTTTCTACACATTCTTTAGTTTTTGGCCTGGAGAAAGGTTAAGGGAATTAGAACATGTTTCTGCAACTGTGACCTTCCTTGTGACAAATATGCCAAGAAAACTTCTATAGTAATGTATATTAGGAAAAAAAAATTAAGTTGTCATAGTAGTTAATAAGGCAGGCTCTAGAGCCATGCTTTTTGGGTTTGAAGGTTGGCTCTGCTACTTACCAGATGATTAACCTCAGGCAAGTCACTTAGTCTTTACAAATCCCACATGCCTCACTTTAAAATGGGGGTTATAATAGTATCTGCCTCATAAAGATGTTGTAAGGGTTAACTGAGATAATACTGCAAAGCATTTGGCATACTGCTTGTCATATAATAGGCTCCTTTAAAATTATTATTATTTGCTGTATAGTTGACATATGATGTTATATTAGTTTCAGGTGGACAGCATAGTGATTTGACAATTTTATACAGTACTTAATGCTCACCACGATAAGTGTAGTCACTATAGTAGGCTCTTAATAGACATTAGTTGATGTTATTCATTGAAACTACAGGTGAGGGCACCTGGGTGGCTCAGTTGGTTAAGCGACTGCCTTCAGCTCAGGTCATGATCCTGGAGTCCTGGGATCGAGTCCCACATCGGGCTCCCTGCTCAGCAGGGAGTCAGCTTCTCCCTATGACCCTCTTCCCTCTCGTGCTCTCTGTCTCTCATTCTCTTTTTCTCAAATAAATAAATAAAATCTTTAAAAAAAAAAAAAGAAAGAAACTACAGGTGAAGAATACATTTAAATTATTTATTTCCTTTCCCTAGAAACCCACATCTACAAAAAGATACCAAGAACAATAAGATGGAGAATAATATCTTATCTTTTGATTAAGATCATATGTGAAAAATGATATAATTTTAGTGTTTTCTATCAACCATCATGATGCTCCTGGCAATGGGAGGAAATAAAGCTAATTGATCATTGTATCCTTTGATTCTTTAGTACATGACTGAAAGAGACCATTGGTGCAGTGCTTTTCTAGGTTAGTGTAAATAGTTCTCTGAACTATTGAAAGCAGGAGATAAGTTAGAGCCTTCTTAATCTGACTCCTTGGTGAGTGAATAGTCCCCCATATCAGCAATGCCTTGAGAGTACTTTGGATTTGTTTGATGGAATTTGGAAGGAGAATAGGAAATATTATCTTTCATGTTCTTTGCAACTGAATGAAACCAGTTTCTTTCCCTATCTCTATTCTGCTTTTTGGTTCGCTCACATTTATGTATGCTGACTTGGCTGCTCCAAATAAATTCTTGAATTCACCTCTGTCATCTCCCGACTTCATCTCTTATGAATTTAGATAGCTGTGAACTTCTACTGAAGTTAAAAAGTCCAAATTCAAATAATATGGCCAACTTTATACTCAGCTTATAAAGGACAGAACAGGTGGCTACCTTTTCCATCATCAAATGCATGAAAAATGTATTAAGTATCACCTAGGTTTCTCATATTGACTCTTCACTGGGACAGCAATAATCTTTTCTAAGGGGGCGCCTGGGTGGCTCAGTCGTTACGCGTCTGTCTTCGGCTCAGGTCATGATCCCAGGGTCCTGGGATCGAGCCCCGCATCGGGCTCCCTGCTCAGCGGGAGGCCTGCTTCTCCCTCTCCCACTCCCTCTGCTTGTGTTCCCTCTCTTGCTGTGTCTCTCTGTCAAATAAATAAAATCTTAAAAAATAAATAAATAAATTAATTAATTAATTAATAAAAAAATAATAATCTTTTCTAAGAAATTCCAATATACAGCTTTCTCAATTTTCTAGAAATGTTTAGTTTCTGTTAAAGGAACCAGAGTCAGATCATTGTTTTTAAGTCAAAATACAGGCTCACTAAATTGCCTTCAGAGTCATACCCCTTATGAGTAAGTCTATCTTAAAATGAATCTTTTATGTTAGGGATCTCAAATTAGTAAATAGTTGTGGAGTAACTTTTTGGTACATTGTTCCATAGTGAATAGTGAAATCCAAAACTCATAATCACATAGCTGAAAGTCTACAATTAATCTATTAACTTTCTTTTTGATTTCTTTCTAATTCCCCCACATACTGATTGATTATATCATATCTTCTAGCCAAAGGCTAAGACCAATCCATGACTCAGTCAAAACCCATTCTCCCTAAACCCTAAACAATACTGACTAAACTAACTTTGAAAATAAATTTCAGAATTACCACTTCCTTACCATTTTGTTTAGCTCCCAAAATGTGTACTGATTCTGCATCACATATTTAACCATCCTCTTCTCCTAGAATTCCCACTTGCTTTTACAATTCTGTTGTGAAACAGAATCTGAGTATCTGTCTATAGTAAATACAACAATTGTTTCCTTATATATAAATATATATTCCATAAAACACATATTCCATAAAAAATAAGCAAATGTGGAGTAGAAAATAGCAGCCAAGTAAATTTTCTTTAGGTCCAGGTCTTGATAACCATATGTACTATTGCTTAAAATCCATTAGGCCAATCCTGACATTTTTAAGGCTCAGGACAAATAAGTACATGCTTATTTTCATGGCTGATTTAAACCCATCCTCCCAGTCCTGTTGAATGTCCCCAGCTGTAACAGTCAGCCTGGCCAGAGCAATGGGAGATAGCCACACTTTAGATAAGCACAGGCCTTAAAAATTATCCATTGACTCAGTGTTCACTTTGCTTCATGTGCTCTGTTTCATCAATGTATTAGTAATACTTTATTACTAATAATTCATTACTAATACTGTCATTTTATGTAGCAGTGTTTACAACAGCTCTCTTGCTATAGACTTAACAATATACTTAGTTTTGCAAAATAAAAAGTATAGCTTGAGGAGCACCTGGGTGGCTCAGTTGGTTGAGTGTCCAACTCTTGATTTCGGCTCAGGTCATGATCTCAGGGTCCTGGGATTGAGCCCCACATTGGACTCCACACAGAGTGGGGAGTCTGCTTGGGGTTCTCTCTCTCCCCTTCTCTCTGCTCCTTCTTCCTGCTCTCTCTCTCAAATAAATAAATAAATCTTTTTAAAAAGTCTACAACTTGAAAGCAGAATATGTAAAATTCTTTAAGCTGTTGCAATAAATGAATTTAAGTTTTTGATTCTTTTTAAAAATTATGATAAAATATATGTAACATAAAATTGAATATTTAACTACATGTTCAATGGTGATTAAGTTTTCAACTACTGATTAATAATCCTAGAAAAAATTTTCCTAAGAAATATAAATATGACCTGATACAGAAAGTACCAGATGACAGGTCTCTGTTATTTTCAAAACCCTCTATTTCTTAGGATATGGGCTACAAGCCTCTTCATAACACCATCTCTGAGACTTGTGCAACAGAATTGCCTTTTTTTTTTTTAAAGATTTTATTTATCTGAGCAAGAGAGAGCACAAGCAGGAGGGAGGGGCAGAGGGAGAGGGAGAAGTAGATTCCCCACTGAGTGGGGGGCCTGACACAGGGCTTGATCCCAGGACCCTGAGATCATGAGGTGAGCCAAAGGCAGACCCTTAACTGACTGAGCCACCTAGGCGCCCCAATAGAATTGCCTTTTAGTGAAATAAAATTTTATAGTGGTTGAGCCCACAAATTCTGGAGCTTGATGGCCTGTGTATGAACCCCAACTCTGTCACTTACTAACTACATGAGCTTGGGCAAGTTCTAAACTCAGTACCTCTGTTTCCTTATTTGTAAAATGAAGATAGCAATAGTACCTACCTCATGAGCTTGTTAGGAAGTTAAAATGATTTGTTTGTAAAGTGCTTAAAACTGTACTTGACGCCTAGTGCTACACAAGCATTGGGTAAATTAAATTAGTAAATTAAAAAATTAATAATAGACTCTTTCACAGAACTCCTATGGAAATAAAATGTGTACTCAGTCAACTCCTCCCTGCTGTGAATAGAGTTCCTCTCTCATTGTCTTGGATTGCATAGACCAAATGATAAATATTTATGTCCTGATCAGTTATGACATTAATAATGAATATTTGAAAAATGCTTTACATTTTACAAAGTACTTTTTACATACACTATCTCATGTGATCTTCATTCATTGTTAAGAAAGTTGAAGCTTAGGTTAAGTGACTTGCCTAAGGCCACACAGTAGCAGAACTGAGACTCAAGCCTAGGTCTTCTGATTACAAACTCCAGGTTTTTACATTATGTGTCATCCTGCTTGAAATTTATGTTGGGCCATCTGCTTCTAATCTTCATAAGCATACCAAATTCATAATAAGCTATCATCTATAAACTGGAAGATCACAATATCCTTCTTACTGATCTCCTGCTGTTAATTCAGCCAACTTGGTTAATTAACTTAGCCATAAACCAGAACTTTTCAAAGTTGGACAAAGATGTGAAAGCTTTCTTCTTCATGTTTAATGTATTGATTCTTAGACAGAGATTTAAGACCCCTTCATGAGTATCATTAAAACCTAGTATCTATTTTATTCTCTTGTAACCTTAGCAGTAATTGGTTATTATTAGTACAAACGTTGGTATCTCGATGCCAGGATTTGTTTTGGTTTTTTGTTTTGTTTTACTATACTGCTGGTTCCCAAAATTGCTCATTGTCAGAGAGCTCTTTAAAATATTACTATTCCTTATTATTCAGCCATAAAAAAGATAAGTAAATTCTACCATTTGTGATGACATGGATAAACTTTGAAAAGCATTATACTAAGTGAAATAAGTCAGACAGAGAAAGACAAATACCATATGGCCTCACTTATATGCGGAATCTAAACAACAACAACAAACTCATAGAAAAAAAGATCAGATTTGTGGTTATCAGAGGTGGAGGGTGGAGGAAGGGAATGGAGGAAGGTGGTCAAAAGGTACACATTTCCAGCGATAAAGTAAATTAAGTACTGGGGTATAAGTTACAACATGATGACTATAGCTAACACTGCTGTGTGATATATAGGAAAGTTGTTAAGAGAGTAAATCCTAAGAGTTCTCATCATAAGGAAAACATTTTTTGTTTGTTTTTTCTTCTTTCCTTTCTTTTTATTTTATCTATATGAGAAGATGGATGTTAGCCAAAGCTATTGTGGTAATCATTTCACAATATATGCAAAACAAACCATCATGCTGTATGCCTTAAACTTACACAGTGCTGTGTGGTTAATTATTTCTCAATAAAACTTGGAAAAGGGGGGAAAGGGAAAAGATGGCGGAGGAGTAGGGGACCCTATTTCAACTGGTCCCTGGAATTGAGCTGGATATCTACCAGACCACTCTGAGCACCCACGAAATCAGCCAGAGATGTAAGAAGATCTGGATCTCTACAAACAGAATGAATAGTCACAGGTGGTTGGTTTTGAGGTATGAAGCGGGGAGCCGTGATTCCACAGGCAGCTGTGATTCCGCAGGCAGATATCGGAGGATAAACGGCAGCGGAAGGGTGCCTGGCTGTGGGGATCCTACACCACCAGTGAGCAACAGCCTCACGCGCTGCGGACGGGCACAGACTCGCAGACTGGTAGCAGCGGGGAAAGGACTTTAGGGCAGCCCCCGGGGCAGAAACCCGGAGCAGCGGGGTCACGTGAGTGTGAATTGGGAGCAGCTGGTGGTTTTAGAAGCACAAAGGGCAGAGACACGCCCCAACCTGGAGGCAGGACTGGGGGCGCTGCGGAGGGGCGCACAACCCAGGACGCTGCAGTTTATAGCAGCTCGGACAGAAACGGAGACAGTGTGGCCTGGAGGGCTCACTGAAGAACAGACTGAGGTCTCTCTGCTCTAAGGCAGAGGGTTGGAAACGGTCTCTTCTGCTCTGACTCGCAGAAGAGATGCGGAAAGCCGCCAGGGAAAGCCGCCAGAGAACAAAAAGCCCCAAAGACTGATTCCCGGTGAGCCCATCCCCCACGACAGGGGGGGCAGGGCAACTCCGCCCAAACAGGGTTGCCTGAGTAACAGCGCGGCAGGCCCCTCCCACAGAAGACAGGCTGGGAAAACAAGAGGCCAGCAACCCTAAGGTCCCAAGAAAACAGGTGCATCTTGCTTGGGTTCTGGTCAATAATTTGGACTCTATACATTCCCTCAAACACCCATCAACAGAATGATTAGGAGGAGGAGCCCCCAAAACAGAAAAGACTCAGAGATTATGACTTATGTTGCAGATTTACAAATGGATGCAGATATAACCAAGATGTGGGAGATG
>NW_028010278.1:0-860 GCF_054177405.1 Leptonychotes weddellii | reverse complement strand
CATCCTAAATGTCTATAAATAAGAATATGTATAACTATATATTGGCTTATTCATCCAATAGAATACAATACTACAGTAAAGACAAATGAACTAGAGGAAATATGGGAAAAGCTCACAAACATAATGTTGAACAAAAAAGCAAGGAGACATGTACAATATGATAACAGTCATATAAAATTTAAAGACATGTTGAACCACACCATATTGTTTAGGAATACATACATACATAGTAAAAGCCTAAAGATAGGCATAGGAATGATAAGTAAGAAATTCAAGATAGTACTGGTAGTTAATTACCTCTGGGGAGCAGGTGAGGTTATAAAGAAGAGAATGTCATTGGGAAAGACACAAAGAAGTTTCAACTGTATCTATAACGTTATATTTCTTTTTTTTAGATTTTATTTTTAAGTAACCTCTACACCCAACGTGAGGCTCGAACTCACGATCCTGAGATCAAGAGTCACACGCTCTACCCACTGAGCCATTCAGGTGCCCCCATAATGTTATATTTCTTAAGCTGGGTGATGTTAACATGAGTGTTTTTTTATATTATTCTCCATGTGCTACTTGTATGTCTGATATTTAATTTAAAAAATCAGTAGATATTTAAGAATCTTGCCATGAAAAAGAAAAAGAGATGATGGGGCTGGAGGAAGAACTCACCTAATGTCAGGACTCTAACTTCTATGTATCCTCATCTTTGGGTCTCCTTGCCCCAGCTTCGCTCTCTGGCCCACAGAACTTGTTCTGTGACATTAGAGAAATACAGTAGTAAAAAGATTCCATGCTTAAGGAAGTTTAAAAAGCGCTGGGTTAAACAAAGTTAAATAGAGTTCTTTTCTGCAAAACTTGCCAGAGTA
>NW_028010277.1:0-860 GCF_054177405.1 Leptonychotes weddellii | reverse complement strand
TGTGCAGCCGGACACACCTGTGCTGGTCTTCAGGAGCAGCCACAGCCCGGAGAGGTCCTGCGACAGCAGGGAGATGAGGCTTAAGGTCATGCTGTCACCACCAACGTGCCCGCGTCAGGAGGCGGCGGCCTGCCTCCCGGAACGCCCGTCCTGGGCGCACAAAGGAAGGCGGCAGGGCTCCATTCCTGGGTGGTCCGCCGGCCGGCCCCCGGGACCTCAGTGCTAGAGCCTGGGCTCCGCTCCCTAGATGTGACTGCCAGGAGCTGCCCGGCCCCCGCGGGGAGGCTCCCGCGGTCCCAGTTCCATCCCCGCCGCCCGTCAGCACCCTCCCTGCGGGGCCCCCAGCCTGCGGGGGCGGGGCAGGGTCTGCACCTCCTGGCCCAGGGGCTCCAGTCTGTCCCGTCCGTCAGTCTGTGCTCCTCCAAGAGCTGTGTGCGTGCACGGCTGTTCACGCGTGTGAACAGGTCCAGAGCAGCTGGGGCCTCCGACGCCCCCAAGGGCTAAGAACGGGAAATGTAAGGGGGAGGGGGACCCCTGAGGAGCTCGTTAAAATGCAGGTTTGGTTTGGGCTGGGGATGGCGCTAACGAGCTCCCAGGTGACCAGGCCACTAGTGGAGGACCAGGTCCTGGGCGGGAAGAGCCCGAGGGGCTGGAATGGAGCCGGAGCCCACGCCCCACCGTCCTGAGGGGACCAGGCTCTGGGCAGAAGCCTTCACGGGCGCCGGCAGGTTTGCCCCACGGTTGGAATATAACGTCGCAGACTCGCGTGTGTTCCCACCGGCCTGGGCCTCAGGGGGCCACGGGGTCACCACGTCATGCTGGGGGGTACACTTTCACTGCAGGGGCAGCCGCCCCGCCCC
>NW_028010276.1:0-860 GCF_054177405.1 Leptonychotes weddellii | reverse complement strand
AAAAAAAAAAATCGGAGACCAAGGACTGACAAGGAGGCATGTGATTTTTCCTGGGGATGAGTTTTGTCAGTGCTGGATTTTATTTCATAGCCCTTCTGAAGGATGGCACAATGTTCTGTGGTAGCCAGGCTCCCCAAGATTCACTGTGAGTTTTGCTTACATCGCCAGGGCCAAGCTCCTCCTTCCGCTATGAGGAACAGATGATTTAGGGTTGATAGGAAGCTGTTAAATGTAGCTCGTGTACCCCGATGTGGGCTCCTTTGGGAGGAATTAGTTTCTGGATCAACCTCTCTCTCCCTCAGGCACTGGCTTATACATATGGTACAAGAAATAAGAACCCAAGCAGCCCCTCTGCAAACAGTGCCCCACCCCCACCTTTCCAACCTGGGATTTAAATGTTGGTGATTATCATTATTAAATTTTAAGGCTCAGGATAATCCAGGTGCCTTAAATCCTAAAAAGATAATGGTAACTGGTCAATATTTATAGAGCCCTTGCCAAGAGCCTGCCTCTGTGTTAAGTGGTCTGTATTAACTTATCTGATACTCATGGGTAGTAGGAAGATAGTATGTTATTACCCCCACTCTGTAGATGGTCCACACAGGGTAGGTGACTCCCCAGTGTCACCCAGATACTGAAACCCAGACAGGCAAGCTCCAGCACTAGGCTCTTAGTAGGCTAGATCCTGCCTCAAAGTGCAGCTTGCAAGCAATATGAAGTCCGGTTCAGGAGTCTGAACTGTCCCTTGGAGTGTTTGTCTAGAGCTCTTACTGTTCGAGACACTGAAGAGCTCCTTAGAAATCACTCACAGGGAAAGATAAAGACAAAATAGATACAAGAGTGTTTGCAGAAAAAAAAAA
>NW_028010275.1:0-860 GCF_054177405.1 Leptonychotes weddellii | reverse complement strand
TTCTTAGCATCAAGCATTTGAATCAGATGACTCCCTCATTGAGGGAATCATAGAAAATGCGGACTTGGCACGAAGTAAACAGAATACAAACTGGAGAATCCGGATATAAGGCAAGTGTGAGTGAGCAGCACGGAATGGGGGGGTGGGGTAGAGGAGGGAAGAGTGAAGCAGCAGATTAGAGAAGCACTGTTTTTCCTTTGCCATTTGGCTCAGGTGCTGGGGCTACAGCAATGTTACTTGTGCACAGTCCCTGACACCTGGGGCATGAGGTATGTACACTGTCAGGACTGATTGAAAAACATGGAGGAGAAAGAGGATGGGGATGGTGACCTCTGTGGCAGAAAGCAAGATTATTGCTCTTCAGAACTCTGAGATCCCCTTGAACTCAATGCTGTTTAGACTTTCGTCAGGCCCCATCCACTTGGGGTCGGGGTAGGGGAAGGGGATAGTTGGGGTTGGGTGGGAAAGCAAGACAGGCCAACCTTATTACCAGCCCCAGTAGGGGGATCCGTAGAGGGGACCATGAGGTAGGTGGGGTCAGAGGGAGAGAATAGTACCTTAGAGGGTGCACTTGTTGATTTTGCTGAATTTCTATTCTGTTCACCTCCTTCTATGATAACTATTTGCTCCCCTGCCGACATTTTGAATGTCTCCTCTAGGATGCCTTCTGCCTTATAATATGTTGAAATCTCTTATTGAAAAAATCATCTGACTCTGCCACTCCTTTTCTGTGACAGGGTTTATTTCGCTTTTTTCCTTGGCCTAAGGAGGAGCCTAAGGTCATCATTTCAGTACCTAAGTTCAAATGAATAGTCTTCTTTTTTCTTCCCAAACACCTCACTTCGTAGCACCTTTTTTTT
>NW_028010274.1:0-860 GCF_054177405.1 Leptonychotes weddellii | reverse complement strand
CTCACTCTCCTCCTCCAGCTCTGCAGCTTGGGCATCTCATTGGCCCCGGCCAAAGGCCTTCTGGATCCTGAACATTTAATATTTAACTGCTTGATGTTAAGGAGCACGGAGTCGAGGTCATGAGATCAAACTCTGAAGCGTGAACTTGCACTTGGGTTCAAATCCCAGCTCTGGCCCTTATTAACAGCGTGATCTTTTGAGAAGGCATTTTTGCCTCTTTCTCACTTTATTTCCTCATTTCAGATAAGAGATAATATTAGCGATTTTTATAGGGTTCTTGGGGAAGAATCAAATGAGAAAATCCTTGCCAAGCACGTTAGCACTGCACCTGACATAGAGTAAATGCTTGATAAATGTTAACTTTTGGTATTTCTATTATTGCAACTGTGAGGCTCTTTTCCTTCTGCAACCATAAAGCCTTTCTCAAATGAAAAAGATGAATATGGATGCCCTCCTCCTGCCTGTGTCACCTTTGTGCCACTGACCCCCGCCCCTCGGGCTCCAGGTGTGTGGAGAGGTAGAACTGGTCTGGCAGGGGTGTCCCCCTCAAACGTCCCTGGCCCCCGATCCTGCAAGCCAGAGATCTGTGGGACACTTCTGAAGGGCTTTTGTTACTCCGGTCTCTTGTCTCCTGGCTGGATCAACAGTATCATAATTGAGGCATAAAATCCCAGCAGAGGCCTGATGGGAGGTTCCCCTGCTTTTCCGGGGCCTGTGGAGCTTTTGGGAACTTATCGAGGCAGCCCCCTCCATTACTGGGTAGACTCATAGAGGAATTTTCTGTGTATTCAATGGAAAACTGCCTCCTTCTCAACCCAGAATACGCTTACCATTAGCCCAAGGCTTCTCAAACTATAGCA
>NW_028010273.1:0-860 GCF_054177405.1 Leptonychotes weddellii | reverse complement strand
CAATGAATCATGGAACACTTCATCTAAAACTAATGATGTAATGTATGGGGATTAACATAAGAATAAATAAATAAATAAATAAATAAAATAAATAAATGAATCAATGAATGAATGAATAAAATCTTTAAAAAAAAATGTCTTTAAAGGATCTTGGATTCTATACAGTGCCTGCTTTCAAGACAACTCTCATCTGATGTTTTTTGTTGTTATCTTCCTGACTTCCATTCACTCATCTTTTGCATCCTCACTTTCCCTGTACCACTCTTTCCATAATCTCAGCAGGATGGTATCCATCATCTCTATAACTCCAGGAGTGAACAGGTGACTCAAGTCTGACCAATCACAGCATCATATCCCTGGGACCACAGTGATTCATTCAAGGATGAACAAAGGAGTTCAATCCAGTTGGTAATAGCCAGTGAGCTTTAATGCTAGGACTCCATTTTGGAACAGAGACTTTCTGTTTCCATGGGGGTTGTTTTTAATTGAGGCATACCTTCCTAGGCAAGTCTTTCCTTATTGTGCTTTTGGCTGCCTTCTCAATTTGCTAGGAGCTTTTAGAAAATGAAAGCATCTTCAAACTAGTCTATTTCACTCTTTTTTGTTTTTCTTTGCTTTAATCATTCCTACCCCCTTTAGGTTCTTCTTCTTCTTCTTTTTATTTTTTTTAATTTTACTCTGGCCAGCCCTCTCCATATCTTCGTCTTTAGAACTACAGTATCCAGGAACCATCCAGAGAACAGAAAAATTCTTTTGCTTTAGAAGGATCAGGATCTAGGCACCATGTGGCATTCAGTTGGAGAGTTTCTTACATTTTCTTTACAAAAACAACAAATAAATAAAACAACTATAATCAAAAA
>NW_028010272.1:0-860 GCF_054177405.1 Leptonychotes weddellii | reverse complement strand
AATTCTTTTGAGTAAATACCCAGCAGTAAAATTGCTAGATTATATGGTAGTTCTAGTTTTAATTTTTTGAGGAACCTACATATTGCTTTCCATAATGACCGCACCAATTTACATTCCCACCAATAAAGCACAAGGATTACCTTTTCTCCACATCCTGGCCAACATTATGATATTTTTAATCTGAATGCGAAACTATGGAAAACAATATATCTTGAAATAATCTCAGTGAACAAAACACCCAATCTTAAATTAAAAAAAAAAAAAAGGTTTGCATAACTGGCATGAGCAATCGTGTGTCTAATGGAAGACTAAAAACAAAACAAAACAAAACAAAAAACCCACAAAACCAGTAAACATAACAGTTCTCCCCAAACTATTCTACATTTAATGCATTCCTAGTCCCAGTGGGAATTTTTAGGAAAACAAATTCAGAAAAAACAAATTTCACAAACTATCCTGAAATTCTTCTGGGAAAGTGTTTAAAATACTGCTAAAAGAAAAAAGAAAACTGGGAATATTTTTTTCTTTTCTCTATTTTATGAAAGCTTTTATGTTTTTTAAAATTTTTTTATGATAAAATTGTATTTTGGTTTGTGAATATTTGATCATTAGATGTTCAAAATAATATTAAAGCCTTAATATATGCAAATCTACTGTTGAACTAAAAATAATAATATTTCCCATTCATTAGTCTTTTAAAAATGGATTCACTGAGTGCTAATGTTGAAACAGGAATTGTGCTAGTTTCTGAGGATTCAGAGATAAATGAGATACAGTTCCTGCTCTCAAAGGAGTTCACAGTCCCGTGAAAAGAGAGGACAGTAAATAATACAATTACCATGTGGTGTCCTCTGTGCTGG
>NW_028010271.1:0-860 GCF_054177405.1 Leptonychotes weddellii | reverse complement strand
TTCACACATACCCGCATGGTAAAGGAATGCATTCCCCACTGTCATAGCGGAAACACAGTGATTCTTTTCACTGTGATCTTTCCTTGGGTCCTCCACTCTGATTTTCTCTGATTCCAAAACCAATGTCCTTCCAAAGCATTGGGCTTTGAGGGCAGTGTGTATGTGTCCTGTGTTGACCACATTATATTGCTAACAAATTCAAGCTATACAAGCTTTAACTATTTATTCAATAACAGGCCCAGAAAATCCCCTGCAGTTGCAAACGTGACCAAGACCTGGAGGGGCCTATAGTCGAGGGGCCCCGGTCATGGGAGCAACTTCTCTTGGGATTAGTTAACTTGGCTGAGTTCCAAGGCCACAGCTGCCACCTCCCATTGCTGCAAAGCTCCCCCCAGTGAGTCTCCAGGAGTCCAGAGGAAGGAGTTTCCTCTTCTTCTGTGGAGTTACCGGCCCATTCTCGTTCACGTTAGCACAGTCTGTGAATGTGGAGTATTCCATCCATATATGCATAATTAAATGGGATTTCTGCACCGCGATCAAAATTAACAGTGTATCAACTTCATATTTTATCAGAACACTTTCTCATTTCTATCTCCTATTTCATTAGAAAACTCATGTTTAATTATGTGCAGCTGAGGTAATCACAATGTAGGCTTCTGGAAACTCAAATTCTCCAAAACCAGATTTGATTTCTGTCCAATGAATGTTAATGTGTTAATGACATCACAGAAAAATAAACAAGCCTCCCTCGAAGTTAACTTATACTCATTCTACTTTGAGGAGGTGCTTTGGAGATAGATGAGGTAGAACTTTTTATTTTAGGCTTAAGAGTAATTACTTGCTTTTGGTCTTAAGTCTGG
>NW_028010270.1:0-860 GCF_054177405.1 Leptonychotes weddellii | reverse complement strand
TTGGTGGGAATCTTTAGGATTTTTTCCATATAGCATCATGTCATCTGCAAATACTGACAGTTGTACTTCTTCCTTTCCAATTTGGATGCCTTTTATTTCTTTTTCTTTCCTAATTGCTCTGGCTGGGATTTTCAATACTATGCTGAATAAAAAAGGTAAAGGTGGGCATCTTGGTCTTGTTACTGATCTTAGAAGAAAAGCTTTCATTTTTTTCACCAATGAATATAATGTTAGGTATTGACTTTTCATATATGGTCTCTATTATGCTTAGGTAATGTTCATCTATACCTACTTTGTTGAGACTTTTTTTTTTATTATAAATGAAGGTTGAACTTTGTCAAATGCTTATTCTTCATCTGTTGAGATGACTGTATGACTTTTATTCTTCATTTTGTTAATGTGATCTATTAAGTCCATGTGGTCTAATGTGTCATTTAGGACTGATGCTTCCTTATTGATTTTCTGTCTGAATAATCTATCCACTGATGTAAGTGGGGGTATACTTTAATAAATAATAATTCATTTATAATAAAAAAAAGGTCTCAACAAAGTAGGTATGGATGAAAGTTACCTAAGCATAATAGAGGCCATATATGAAAAGTCAATACCTAACATTATATTCATTGGTGAAAAAAATGACAGCTTTTCTTCTAAGATCAGGAACAAGACCAAGATGCCCACCTTTACCTTTTTTATTCAGCATAGTATTGAAAATCCCAGCCAGAGCAATTAGGAAAGAAAAAGAAATAAAAGGCATCCAAATTGGAAAGGAAGAAGTACAACTGTCAGTATTTGCAGATGACATGATGCTATATGGAAAAAATCCTAAAGATTCCCACCAAGCCTGGTGATGGGTATTA
>NW_028010269.1:0-860 GCF_054177405.1 Leptonychotes weddellii | reverse complement strand
TTCAGCTTGCATGGCTTAGGGGTGGGGGGTGGGGGAAGGCAGGTTTAATTTCATAGTGATGCCAAGTGAAAATAGTGGGAGAAAATTGGAAATGCTAGTCTGGAGAGTTTTAGCCAAATATTGGAGGAAGCTAGAACTTGGGATCCAGTCCAGTTTACAAGTAGAAAATAAACCTCAGAGATGATCAACAGCACTAGGATCTAATATCCACAGGGGTGTATCACTGAAACATAAATTTCTCTCCATAATCATTTCCATTTCCATCAAAGACAACCATGGCGAGACTAATTTGTTTTGCAAATTAAGTTGACTTTTAATAAGCTTGGCCTGATTAGTTATATAAGTGCAGCAGGAATAGTGATTGATCATGTTCTTTCAGATCCTTTTAAATCTGCAAACAAAACAAAGAACCAGCAGTATTTTAAAGGAAGTCATAAAAATTCTAATCATCTTCATTAATTCATTTGGTCTCCTGTAATTAATTCTTGTTGATCTCGATCTTTTGTTAGTTGGATGAATTCATTACTTTCATGGAAAAGTGTAACACCAGTTCCAGTACACCAGTTCCGTGTTATGATCTTAAAGTCATCAGAAACCTGTATTCTACAGAGTACTTTGTGGGGGGGGGTCTTTTTCGTGAATCTCCTCAAAGATAAAGCATTTTTGCAGGAACATTTTTGCAAAAGCATCAGAATAAAACAGTAACTATCTGCAAATGGTAAAAGGCTTAAAAATTGGCAATGGTTAAAGATCAGATGAAAAGTCATTATAATGCAATTGACAAGAAAATTTGGTTATTTCTCTGATATACCATATTTTAAGACAATAGCTGGAATTATGACTGATAACACTGTGTCAGT
>NW_028010268.1:0-11788 GCF_054177405.1 Leptonychotes weddellii | reverse complement strand
CCCACCCCACCCCCCACTCCAGCAACCCTCAGTTTGTTTCCTGCAATTAAGAATTCCTCATATCAGTGAGGTCATATGATACATGTCTTTCTCTGTTTGACTTATTTCGCTCAACATAATACCCTCCAGTTCCATCCACATCGTTGCAAATGGCAAGATCTCATTCCTTTTGATGGCTGCATAATATTCCATTGTATATATATACCACATCTTCTTTATCCATCATCTGTCGATGGACATCTTGGCTCTTTCCACAGTTTTAGCCAAAGGAATCTTGAGTGAGAAGAGTAAAACTGCAGGCATCACACTTCCTGATTTTAATTATATTACAAAGCTATAGTAATTAAAATAGTATGGTATTGGCATAAAAACAGACAAATAGTTCAACGGAACAGAATAGAGGGCTCAGAAATAAACCCATGCATATATGGTCAATTAATTTTGACAAAGAAGCCAAGAATATACAATGGGGAAAGGACAGTCTCTTCAATAAGTGGTGGTGGGATAATTGGATATCCACATGTAAAAGACTGAAATTGGACCACTGTCTCTTAACCACACACACAATTCAACTCAAAATGGAATAAAGACTTGAACATAAAACCTGACATCATAAAACTCCTAGAACAAAACAAGAAAAAAACTCCTTGACACTGGTCTTGGCAATGGTTTTTTTGGATATTACACTAAAATCACAGGTAATAAAAGCAGAAATAAATAATAGATGTGTATCTACATCAAACTAAAAAGCTACACAGCAAAGGAAACCATCAACAAAACAACAAGACAGCATATGGAATGGAAGAAAAAAATGTAATCCATGTATCCAAGAAGTGGTTAATATCCAAAATCTATAAGGAACTCCTACAGCTCAATAGCAAAAAACAAACAGACGAACAAAACACACACACACACACACACACACACAAACCCAATCAGAAAATGGACAAAGGACTTAAACAGACATTTTCCAAAGAAGACATACAGATGGCTCAACATCACTGATCATCAGGGAAATGCAAATCAAAACCACAATGAGGTATCACCTCACATCTGTTAGAATGTCTATTATCTATTATCAAAAAGGTAAGGGACAGCAAAAGCTAGAGAGGACATGGAGACAAGGGAAGCTTTGTACACTGTTGGCATAAAAGTAAACTCGTGTAGCCACTGAAGAAAACAGTATGGAGGTTCCTCAAGAAATTAAAAATAGAATTACCATACGATTCCAGCAATCCCACTTTTGGGTATATGTCCAAAGGAAGCAAAATCATTATATCAAAGAGCTGTCTGTACTGCCATGTTGATTTCTGCTTTATTCACAATATCCAGGGTATGGAAACAACTTAGGTGTCCACTCACAGATTAATAGATAACGACAATGTGATAGAGATAGGTAGGTAGGTAGATAGATAGATGATAGATAGATAGATAGATAGATAATATAAATATATAGATATGCACAAAATGGAATATCATTCAGCCTTTAAAAAGAAGGAAATCCTGTCATTTGTGATAATATGGATGAAACTGGAAGGCATTATGCTAAATGAAATAAGCCAGACAGAGAAAGACAAATACTGCGTGGTATTGCCTGTATGTGGAATCTTAAAAAAATAAAATAAAATAAAGTCAAATTCATAGAAACAAGGAATAGCAAAGTGGCTGCCAGGGGCTGGGGGTTGGGAGAAATGGGGAGATGTTGGTAAAGGGGTACAAACTGTCTGTTATAAATAGAATAAAGTCTGGGGATCTGATTGATGTATAACATGGTAGTTATAACTGATGACACTGTATTGTATAATTGAAATGTGCCGAGAGTAGAGCTTGAGTGTTCTCACGCACACACACAAAAGTAAATATGTGATGTGATGGATGTGTTAATTAACTTGATGGTGAGAATCCTTTCATAAAGTATGCATATGTCAAATCATCATATTGTACGCTTTAGGTCTATTGTAATTTCATTATATATTATAATTTTATCAATTATACTTCAACAGAGCTAACAAAAGGAAGGCTCTATCTAGAGGTCCCCTTCACACAAATTACCAAGACTTTGCTGAGTCTCTGTCACCCTACCACCTTTTATTTCCTCTTCCAAGCACTTTTGCTCAGAGCTTCCTTTCCCTTTCTTAGCTTTTCATCAGCCAGGAAAAAAAAAAATGACACTTTTATAGCTAAGAGCTAGGTCTGGAGACTCGATCCTCATGGGACAATGTGGGTTGATGCTGGGTGAGATCACCATATTTCACCCATCTTCCTGAATGTTGGGACTTATCCCCAACTTTTTAAAGTTCATTTGTGCTTTGAAGCCTACCGGACTTGATTCTTACGTTCCCCACCCCCACCCCGCCCCACCTTAAACTTCTATCAGGCATGTTGAAATTGCTTAATAGAATGACTAAGATTAAATTAATTAGATGGGAGAGGACAGATCATGTAATCGTATGATACAGGCTCTGGAATCAGACATACACCCATTCCATCACTTCCCTGCAAACTATGAAACTGTTTGCATCTGATACTTTATCTACCAAAGGGATAAGAAAAGAGGTTTGGCGTGCATCAGCTAAGATAAGGCATATACATGGCTTAGCCCAGTACCTGGCACATAGAAGACGATTTTCATGTTAGCTACAATGGATATGCATCTTAGGAATCTTAATGTCAAACAAATGGGGGGAGGGAGGGAGCATAACAAAGTCAGACACATCAAGAGAATTAAAAAGAGATCATCTGCAAGATCTTTTCTGATTGTCAAGATCTATAATGCATGTTGTTGTTGTTGTTTTTTTTAAAAAAAAGACGGAATCACTTCATCATTGTCTGGATTTTGATAGAATAACAGCATTGAAGAACATTGCCCATTTGAAGAATCGGAATTCCTAAAGCACTTTTAATTTCCAAGTATGTGTGCTTTTCAAGGAGAACTCTCAAAGCACCTGTGGTATTAAGCATTTCTCTTTCAAGAGAGCAGCAAGGTTTCTTTTAGGCATATCCTTTTGCATCATGCATCACCACAGTGACTTTTTTCTTGATCCCAACACGTGTTCTTACATCGTGTTTAATTTAGGAAGATTATAACCAATGATCAGCCCTGGTTCCCACCTGGATTCCTCATCATCTGAATTCTTGTAAGAAGCTTTTGATGTTTTTGTACTTTAGATTTTAGAAAGTATTTCCGATTATCATTTGTGGCCCACAAAAGCCAAGGATCACCCACTTTTCAATATCTTTCTCCCTTTATAAATTGTCCCTTATGTCCCATGAAATTACTTTTTCAAATTCTGCTTCCCTGATAGACATAAGATCTAGGAAGGCAAGTTCTGAGTGTGTATCGTTTACCACTGTGCCCCTCACAGCTCACACAATGCCAAGTTCAGATGAGGCACTTGTTAATTATTTGTTAAATTGTTTCGAACTGTTTTGTTTTGCTTCCCCTACTTTGTTGAGTAAAACGAATGCTATAAGCCATGGGGATAAGAACCAGCAAAGAAAGACTCTGAGCTTTCCAGACTTACCACATCTGCAGTATTTTGCATCCTGAAAGACATTACCACTGATTTTGTTCACACCCCCCAGGGGCTATAGGGAACTCATTAAGCATCCTCAAAGAAAGCAGCTGGTGTTTTAGCTTCTAGGAATTAGGTTCAAGGAACTAGGAAGTAGGATGGTTGTCTTCTTCACTGAGACCTCGCCCTTGGTCTCCTCCTCAGTGTCCCACCTACCCACGAGAGAATGAAGAAGAGAAAAGGAAGAAGCAAGTCCCAAAGAGTCATGCAGGACTGCAAGCCTTTTACCCACTTAAAAAATGAAATAAAAGCCCGTAGAGAAAGAAAGAACACTTCCTCACCGTAGTGTTCTGCCTTAAGCTCTAACCTATAGATAATGTCCCAGATGGATGGGTGCAACCATTAACTCTGAGAACCTATTCATTGCTTGGATTGCTGCCCCTGTGGGAGGAAACCTTGTGGGGGAGAGACAGCTAGAAGCAGTGTACTGTAGCAGACAGGGCTCATTCCTCCCCATCTACGCATCCCTACAGGCAGAAAACTGTCCCAACCCTAATCCTAACTACAGGGGCAATATTTATTTTTATTATTTAGGAGAATGCTTGGGTTTCCCCCAAAGGGAAAGTCACAGAGACCTATTATTTTAATACTTCTTAATGTTCTGGGACTTGGAGTCTTCAGAAAAATTTGATTGCAAGAACTTTCAGAATTCTACTGGGGTCATCAGTTCTGTCTGAAAGAATGACTCTGAGTGGACAGACCAAGACAGGCAAAACTAACAGAAAGAAAACCTCTTTCCAAAAGGATGAACTAAACTTCCATCCTCAGTAGCTATCCAGAGAAGGATCCTAAAGTGGAAACTTCAAATGAAGGCATCAGAATCCTCATGTGCCAGAGGAACACATGGGAGCTGAGAGACTAATCAGTTGCATGTTGAGAAATTCAAACATGGTGTCCTCTTGCTGATTTCATGTGGGAGCGTTGGGGGACTTGGGTTGGCCCAGTGCCAGTAGCTCTAGTGACAGGGTGATGGGGAAGTAGTTTCCATTGTTTCTCTGTTTGTCTTTTAAATAGACACAACAATATCATTATTAACTCCGAAAACCCACTTCCTTCTAAAGTCCAAGAAAATGTAATGTCCCCTCTGTTCACTACAGAGATTTGCAACAGTGTGAAACCAGATTCCCCAGAAAATAGAGTTTTTAACCTTATGAATAGCAATTCATAGCTCAGTGAGTGGCATTTTCCTTTCTTTAAGATTTAGATAAAAGCAAGGATGACTGAAGCTTAGGTAGCATTACGTAGTGGTGAGAGTGCTAAGGAACGAGCCCCTGGAAGTGTGTGTCCCAGATCAAGCTTGGCCACCATATTTTAGCAGTCGTGGAAAAGTACCTCAACTCCCACCCCCCTACCCTCCCCACCCCACCCCCACCCCCCCTCCCACAAGCCTCGTCTCCTTCATTCCAAAATGAAGACATTGAGCTGGGAGTTTCAAACTGCTCCGTAGAGAACTGCAAACCTCTCCCCAGGTTTGAATAAAGGAAAATAAAGAGTCAAGATGCCCTGCTTCTGTATGTAATATGTCCTGGCATTTTTGTGTAAATTTGTATTTGAACAAAGGATGTCTCCATTTTTAAAAGTTGGAGAACCACTGATTTAGCTCGTCTCTAAGTCAATATCCTCCAATTCTATAACTCTGAGAATAAAGAAATGGCATCATGAAAGAGAAACACTTTATCAGAAACAAGACATTCACGTTTGAGCTCTGTTTCTTCATTTTCTAGTTGTGTGACTTCTTTGTGTAAAATGGATGATATTGTTAAGTAAGGACAATTGCTGAAGGACAGGTCAACCAAACAAACTGTTCGAGTACCATCCTAATTTTATTTATCCACTATTCTGTGGTTCTTGGTCCTTTTTAGAATGGTCAATATGTCCAGCCCCTATTCACCTTTCTGCCATCATGCAAGTAGGAGGCTTGCTGTCAGCCACAGAGCTGTGCCCCGAGACCAGACAGACAAATGCACCTGCAGTGCTGTTGTCTGTGATCTGAAAAGGACATTTAAAATGCTCTTTTCTTTCTTTTTTTTTTTAAAGAATTTTTTTTAAGATTTTATTTATTTCTTTGACAGAGACAGAGACAGCGAGAGCAGGAACACAAGCAGGGGGAGTGGGAGAGGGAGAAGCAGGCTTCCCGCTGAGCAGGGAGCCCGATGTGGGACTCGATCCCAGGACTCTGGGATCGTGACCTGAGCCAAAGGCAGCCGCTTAACGACTGAGCCACCAAGGCACCCTAAAATGCTCTTTTCTGCTCAAAAAAATAAAGAATAGAATTATTCTGTGATGCAGAAGTTTCACTTTTGTATATGTATCCAAACTAATTTAAAGCATATAAACTCAAAAATATATATGTACCCATGTCCATAGCAGCATTATTCACAAGAGCCAAAAGGTGGAAACAGCCCAACTCTCCACGGATAGATGAATGGATAAACCAAATGCTGTATATACAGATGTTGGAATATGATTCAGCCTTTAAAAAGGAAGAAAATTCTGGGGCGCCTGGGTGGCTCAGTTGGTTAAGCATCTGCCTTCGGCTGAGGTCATGATCCCAGGGTCCTGGGATCAAGCCCCACGTCAGGCTCCCTGCTCAGTGGAGAGCTTGCTTCTTCCTCTCCCTCTCCCTGCTGTTCTGCCTACTTGTGCTCTCTCTCTCTCTGTCAAATAAATAAAATCTTTAAAAAAAAATAAAATAAAAAATAAAAAGGAAGAAAATTCTGACACAGGCACAGTGTGGAAGAACCTTGAGGACATTATGTTTAACTAAAATAAGCCAGTCACAAAAATAATTCTACTGCAGTGAGGTCCCTAGAAGAATCAGATTCATAGACAGAAAGAGTGACATTTGCCCAGGGCTGGGCTAGGAGAAAGAGAAGTTTTTATTTAATGGGTAAGCTGAGTTTCAGTTTGACAAGATGCAGCGTGTTCTGATATGGGTGGTGGCAATGAGAGCAAACAATATGAATGCACCTCATTCCACCCAACTGTTCACTTACACGTGGTTAAGGTGGTACATTTTATGTTACGTGTATTCTACCAGGACTTTTAACAATACTCTTTTTAGTCATTCCTACTTAATAAAGAGCATCACCTCCTTTGCTAAACATAGTTTCATCTTAGTAGCATCATCAAGCATGATTGATCATGTGCCAACGCTCCTCAGCTCACCAGACTACAGGCTCTTGTTCCGTTGGGGAAATCTATTCAGAATTGAGTTTGCCAGGCCAGCTATGTTGGCTGTGGTAGTCAGCTTGGGCTACTATAACAAAATAATATGGACTGGCTGGCTTAAATAACAGAAATTTATCTTCTCACAGCTCTGAAGCCTAGGAAGTCGAAGATCAATATGCCAGAAGATTCAATTCCATGGTGACAGTTCCCTTCCTGGCTTGCAGACAGGAGCCTCCTCCCCATGTCCTCATAGGGCAGAGAGAATAAGTCCTGGTCTCTCTTCCTTTTCTTCTAAGAACACTAATCCCCATCAGGGGAATTCAAATCAAAACCACATTGAGATACCACCTTACACCAGTTAGAATGGCAAAAATTGACAAGGCAAGAAACAACAAATGTTGGAGAGGATGTGGAGAAAGGGGAACCCTCTTACACTGCTGGTGGGAATGCAAGTTGGTACAGCCATTTTGGAAAACAGTGTGGAGTTTCCTCAAAAAGTTAAAAATAGAGCTACTCTATGACCCAGCAATTGAACACTGGGTCTTTACCCCAAAGATACAGATGTAGTGAAAAGAAGGGCCATATGCACCCCAATGTTCATAGCAGCAATGTCCACAATAGCCAAACTGTGGAAGGAGTCGAGATGCCCTTCAACAGATGAATGGATAAAGAAGATGTGGTCCTTATATACAATGGAATATTACTCAGCCATCAGAAAGGATGAACATCCAACGTTTGCATCAACATAGATGGAACTGGAAGAGATCATGCTAAGTGAAATAAGTCAAACAGAGAAAGACAATTATCATATGATTTCACTTATTTGTGGAACATAAGGAATAACATGGAGGACATTAGGAGAAGGAAGGGAAAACTGAAGTGGGGGGAAATCGGAGGGGGAGATGAACCATGAGAGACTATGGATTCTGAGAAACAAACTGAGGGTTTTAGAGGGAGGTAGGGGGATGGGTTAGTCCGGTTAGCCCAGTGATGGATATTAAGGAGGGCACGTATTGCATGGAGCACTGGGTGTTATACGCAAACAATGAATCATGGAACACTACATCAGGAACTAATGATGTAATGTATGGTGATTAACATAACATAATAAAAAAAGTTGTTTAAAAAAAAAAAGAACACTAATCCCATGAGGAGGGCCCCATCCTCATGACTTTATCTAAACCTAATTGGCTCCCAAAGGTCCCACCTCCAATACCATCATATTGAGGGTTAGGGTTTCAACACATTAGTTTGGTGGCAGGTGAGGGGGGAACACAAGCATTCAGTTCGTAACATTGGCTAAATTTGCAATTTAGGTTATAGAGGAAGTGATATTCTATAGAGCTTGCAAAGAAAATTTGCCATGAAACTCCAATGTCTAAAGACAAGCCTGCCCCTCATGTCCAAAGTAAACCACCATAGTCACGGGAACCACATTAAGTTAGTAAACATGATGAATGATGTCAACAACAATCAATCTGGATTATTAAAAGAAATCACTCAACTAACCCCTGGTTTTTATCCAAAATTCCACACCAAATCTTTACTTCCTCGGTTAAAGTTTCAAGCCCTAAGCAATGGGAAATACCCTGGGGTGAGCGTAGGGAGGTCTCTAAATGATAGTCATTGACATTTCTTTGTTATCAGACCCCTTCTCCTCCCTTCTACTGTTATGTTTGACAGGGAATGAGCAGAAGGAAGCAGGGAGGAGAACATTCCTGCCTGAGAGACAGGGAGGCAGGGACCCAGTCCTGTGGGCAGCAAGGGACCCCCCCACAGATCAACATGTCTGGGACACCACAAACTAATGGCTGACTTCACACATTAAACCAGGATTGGCCCAGGAATAAACTCATTTTAGATCTCCCTTCCAACAATAAGATGATCTCAGAATCAATACAGTTGGGATTTATTTCACTAAACATGGGAGAATTTCTTTAAATCTTGAAGCTCAAAATGAATCCTTAAGAGTAAGTGAGAAGCATCCAGAATTTTAACTCATTTTCCATGGCATTAAATTACCTTTTGTGCCCTTATCATACCCCTTGGGTGCCCTTTATACACGCGTATGTGTGCATGCGAGGTAGCAGGAGCTACCTCGGTAGGCTCCACACTCCCACACACACACACAGAGTCAATTTTGTTGTCAGAGCATTGCTTGCTGAGTTCCCTGTATTTCATGATATCATATGGTGCTATGTGGGAACATAATAAAATAAAGATTAAGCGGAAACCATAACGCTTGAAGGGCGAACATGTTTCCATGAGGACAGGCAGATCTTACAACAAAAGTGTGACCTGCGCCTGGTGAGAGCTTGACCTGCAGAAAAAGACCAAATAATCCTTTTATCCTAGAACCCAAGAGTCTGGAAGTCGAGGCACCATCAGAAAGCCAAGTTTTAGTAGGGTCATATTATCTGCAATCAAACTTTTAAATTGCACGCGGCTATTTCTAGAGTTCCACCACTTGGCATCTGCGCTTGCCTTTTATGGAGATTCTCTGCAGCTGTTAGACTAGAGAAAAAGTAATAACCAGCCCATATCGCCTCTCAGTACTGGACACAGTTCTGATGAGGCCCAGGCTTTGGGACTGAGCCGCAGTGTTGCTTTGATTGCTTGTGGGAACACTTGGCAGAAATCTAATTTCAACTATTAGAAGAAGACAGCTTATAAAATTGTGCGAAACAACAGGTGCCAGAAGAAAACCTGGAGGCTCTAAGGAGGTGCTTGGCCACTTGCTCTGAAGAAAGAAGAGACACGATTGATGCACTTTGCATTTCTCTCCAGACCCAAATCAATCAGAGCCTTCAAGCCAGATTATCTCAGTGTGCTACCGCAAACAGTTTTCATCTAAAGTTATTGATGATTTTGCTTTTAACCAAGAAAAAAAGATGAAATGGAGAAAATGTGTGTGCAGGGCCAAGACTTAGACAAGGTGGGAATATAAGAAGCAGTTTCCAGGGAAAACCAGTAATCAGAATATATCTGGCAACACTTCACTTGCCATCTTGGGAAAAAAAGCGTCACGCATAATGGAATTTTCCGGGCAGGAGAAGCTCACGCATGGAGCACACAAACTTTTAAAAACCGAACTGTATTTGATAGAAGGATAAGCATAAGATAATATCTACTTTTCTCTCTACCCGCAAAAAATAAAGCATCCTGAAAACCTTCAGAGTTTTCTTAATTGCATACGTATATATATATTATACAGCATGTCATGACACATGAATTCAAATATTGCTTTGCATTCCCCATCGTTTGTGTCTACATTAAGAAGGATTCTCTATTCTTCTGTGGGTAAGAGAGCTAGTTTGTGAAGCATTTACTGAGTGACAGTCGACGGCTCTGTGTGAACAACTTAGGTACAAAGTATAATGACTTTAGTGCATGGTCTTTGTTTCCTGAATTTAGACCTGGAGCCATGTTCCAGAGAGCTGGAATCTGATATCTGACTTGGAGATAGGTAGTGAAGTCATACTCTCTTGGGGGGGGGGGTGGTGAGGGGCTGTGTGGAACTATCTGGAAATATCTGTGTGTCCCTGAGTGTGTCTCTAAGATCTTGGACACCTTTTCTCTGCCTGGAATCAGGTTGGCTGATGCAAAGGCTCTGATGTTTGCTCTGAACAGCCGGGAAAGGGAGACGAGAGGTCTGCCTCTTGTAAACTTGGCCTGGAAGGCCAGGTTTCTGGGATGCACCTGGCATGGTTTACAGAACCTTGGCCAGAAAACCGCAACCTAGAGTCCAGTGGGATTGTGCCAGGAAGCATCAGGATCAGCCATTATGAATTACTTTGAGTCTGTGAGGGCACTTCCAATGACAGTGATAAAAACAGGGATAATTATTTCTTTAAATCTTCAACCTCGGCTTCAACCACTTTTCTCTGTTGTCCCCGAGGCCCTGAAATTGAAGTAGGCAATGTTTCCACTTCCCCTTCCCACCCACTCCCCACACCCTTTCACCCCAATGCGGCCTTGGCCCTGCTCACCGTCCCCAGGCAAACCTAAGTTAGCAGGAGCTACCTCGGTAGGCTCCACACTCCCATCTGCTAGAAGCCAACTCTTTCCCCGACCCACACCGGGACGGGGTACCTGCACTCTCCAACCTGGCCTCCAGGGTGCCCTAAGATGAACCTTCACTGGCCCACTCTGTAAGTCTAGAAGGTAGGAGGCCCTCTGCCCTCCTCGGTGCCTGCAAGTTATTCTCCCCAGGACTCAAGCTGACCAGGAGTACAGCTGCCTACAAATTATCTTCCGAGTAAAGGCCTCATTCTTATATCCACAGCTGCCTACATGCCCTGTCCTGACGCTCTGCCCAATGCCGTCCCCCCACTCCCGATGCCAACCCTCTCTGCCCAGGTCCAGAGCCAAGCCAGGTCTTGACTCGCTACTCCTCCCCGATTTCCCCAGAACGGGCCACTGTGTCTCCAGGCCTGAGTTCCAAATGGTGGCATGGGTGGCTCTGAGAATGTGCCACTCGCTGGGATGGAGTTCTGTCTGACGTCTTCATACCCTCCCACATCCGCCCCTCACCCCCCCGGTCCATGGAAGATCCCCTGGCGAACACACCGTGCTTCCCTCCTGTCTCCCCAGGTCAGGGACAGGAGAGGCCGTTCGTGTTATGCTGCTTTTCCATGGCTTTTGTCTGCAGCCCACCTGCCCGTCACCATGTCAGCCGTGGCTCCAAGCACCGCAGTGGCTCGTTTCAATCCCAAGACCTTTGAGCTCTTCGTATGATGTCACGGCTTTCATCGGTCTCCCCAAAAAACAAAAATGTTACCAGAAAGCTTTATTTTTTTTTTCCTTTTTTATTTATATTGACTGAAATCTAGAGAACTCTTCATGGGGCTTGCTAGGTACTTCACTGAAAGGAAATCATAGGCAACTTGTCACCTTGTATGATGTCTGTAAAAAAAAAAATGTGCTTGTCTTGGAACATTTAGGGCTGTATTCTGTTCGGTGACCATGAAGCCAGCCCAGCTCCTATAGAAGACGAGAAGAAATGAAATGTACAGACACCGGGGGGGGGGGGGGGGGGGGGG
>NW_028010267.1:0-860 GCF_054177405.1 Leptonychotes weddellii | reverse complement strand
TTCCTTGAAAGAATTAATAGGATCGATAAACCCCTGGCCAGACTTAGCAAAAAGAAAAGAGAAAGGATCCAAATAAATAAAATCATGAATGAAAGAGGAGAGATCACAACCAACGCCAAGGAAATACAAACAATTTTAAGAACATATTAGGAACGATGATATGCCAACCAACTAGGCAATCTGGAAGAAATGGATGCATTCCTAGAGAGGTAGAAACTACCAAAACTGAAACAGGAAGAAAGAGAAAACCCGAACAGACCCACAACCAGCAAAGAAATGGAAGCAGTAATCAAAAATCTCACAACAAACAAAACTCCAGGGCCGGATGCCTTCTCTGGGGATTTCTAACAAACACTTAAAGAGGAATTAATGCCTATTCCTCTGAAGCTGTTTCAAAAAATCGAAATGGAAGGAAAACTTCCAAACTCTTTCTATGAGGCCAGCATTACCTTGATCCCCAAACCAAAGACCCCACCAAAAAGGAGAATTACAGACCAATATCCCCGATGAACATGGATGCAAATATTCTCATCAAGATACTCGCCAATAGGAGCCAACAGTACATTAAGAGGATTATTCACCACAACCAAGTGGGACTTATTCCTTGGTTGCAAAGGTGGTTCAACATCCGCAAATCAATAATCAGTGTGATACACTACATTAATAAAAGAAAGGACAAGAACCATATGATCCAGAAAAATCATTTCACAAAGTACAGCACACTGTCTTGATTAAAACTCTTCACGGTGCAGGGATAGAGGGCACATACCTCAATACCATAAAAGCCATCTATGAAAAGCCCACGGCAAATATCATTGTCAATGGGGAGAAACTGTGAGCTTTTCCCCTAAGGTCAGGAA
>NW_028010266.1:0-861 GCF_054177405.1 Leptonychotes weddellii | reverse complement strand
ATGAGCTTATTTGACTTTCAGTAAGCCTAGGTAGAATAAAATTATTATACTTAATGCTGATAACTCTAAAGATATGCCTGTTTTAATTAAACCAACAAACTTATACTAGCTTTTATTAACCAAAAATATCCTGGATTGTGTGAACTTGAGAAACATGGAGTTAGTTTCTCTGATATTTGTGAGACTTAGAAATACTTAATTGATAAATACTTGTTTTTAAGCCCATTAAATAGAGCTCTTTTACAAATTTATTTTGGCACTACCATCTGGAGGTAGAAAAATACCATATCAGTAATGTACATATATAGACATACATAAACACACAGATAGACACAAAGATCTCAGAGTTTTCATTCCAAAACTTTCAACATAGATCAGGTGCAATACAAAACTTGCTAGTTTATAAATAACTGTGTTTGAAAGACGGAAAAACTTAAGGTGAACTGCTTAAAAACTTTTTGCTAATATTTGTGGAGAAGACGTTCAAGATTTGTATTTGTCCTTGACGAGCAATCTTGAAGAGGCTGGGTTCTAGAGTTTGGGTAGAGAGTCTTGTTAGCTGTTGGTGTTTTAAAAGACCTCCTTCCCTTTTTAACAGTTTGAGACCTTGTTTTAGTTACCTCCTAGGGGGTTTACATTTCAAAGACATGGCAAGATTTACATCTTTTTTTTTTTTTTTTAAAGATTTTATTTATTTATTTGACAGAGAGAGACACAGCGAGAGAGGGAACACAAGCAGGGGGAGTGGGAGAGGGAGAAGCAGGCTCCCCGCAGAGCAGGGAGCCCGATGCGGGACTCGATCCCAGGACCCTGGGATCATGACCTGAGCTGAAGGCAGTCGCTTAACCAACTGAGCCACCC
>NW_028010265.1:0-861 GCF_054177405.1 Leptonychotes weddellii | reverse complement strand
ACCTGGGACCAGGACGGGAGGGGGAAGGACCACCGGGTAGCTTTAAAGGTGGTGCTGGACCACAGCGGCCGCACCGTTTTGTACTCCCACCAACAGTGCGAGAGGGCTCCAGTTTCTCCACATCCCTGCCAACACCTGCTCTCATTTGTTTTCTATTTGAGAGTAGCTGTCCTAATGAGTGCAAATGGTATCTCCCTGCAGGTTTGATTGGCATTTCCCTGATGATTAGGGATTTCCGAATCCCCGCGATTTCCTCTGAATTCCTGCCTTCCTTTCCCCTGGCCCTGAGACCAGGGTGGTGCTCTCTTGCCTGGAGCATCTTTTCCTATGTCCGTTGGCCATTTGTGTGTTCTCTCTGGAGAAATGGGTAGATGAACGCACAAAGGAAATATGTCATATGCCTACAATGGAGTATTAGCCTTAAAGAAGAAAGAAGTCCTGCCCCTTCGACCAGATGGATGAATCTGGAGGACCTGATGCTCAGGGAAATAAGCCAGGGACAGAAAGAGCAATAGTGCATGACTCTGGGCATCCGAAGCATCTCGGAGAAGCAGGGAGGAGAAAGGTGATTGTCGGAGGCTGGGGGCAGGGAGAAGTTCCGCGGAAGTTCATGCAGGATACAAAATCCCACGGATCTGCTGTCCGACCTTGTGTCTCTTGTAACAGTCCTGTATTGTTCACTTAAACATTTGTTAAGAGGACAGATCTCATGTTAAATGTTCTTACAATAATAAGATAATAAAATTTAATTTGAAAGGTGGCTCTGTTAGCACCTGGCCTCTGAGAAGCTGAGCTGCCAAAGACAATTTTTTTTTTTAAAGATTTTATTTATTTATTTGACAGAGAGAGACACAGCGAGAG
>NW_028010264.1:0-861 GCF_054177405.1 Leptonychotes weddellii | reverse complement strand
CCCTTGCACCTTTGGCCCATCTGAGGCAAGTAGCCAGGTGGTGGGGCAGGGAACAGCTGACAGATGTCAGCCATGCCCACATGGAATCCCAGAGCCAGAGTGGGTGGCTGGGTGCATGGTGTGGGGGGAGTGGTTCTGTGCCTTGCCCAGGGCTCTCTCGGAGATTTCTGGCTCTGGGCGTCCGTTTCCTCCTTGGTGAAATGGGGACCATTCTGTAGGTTTATTTTCCCTGACCGTTGTAAAGCCCAGAGGCTGTAAGTCTAGAAACAGTCTTGCCCTCAGAGAGGAAAAACAAGTTTGGGAGGTAGAAATGGATGTCTTCCCTCAGAGCTAGGTGTGCCCAGACCTGGGTGGGGACTGCCTGGCCTGCCTTTTCCCCACGGTCAGACAGGGCAGGCCCCAGCTGGCCCCTTCCTCAGAGGAGCCCCTGGCATGCTCCCTCTGAGCCACGTCCTGTCACTGAACTGCCTGAGAGTGGCCTGGGGCTGACAGAGGGGCTCAGACCCCTGGCTCTCAGGCCAGGCCCGGGCAGAGTTAGCAAGCCCCAGCCCCCCAACCCATGGATTTCCACCCCAGAGGCTGCAGCGTGGCTAGCTCTTCAGGGCTCTGAGCTCTGAACTCAGCCCAGGCCTGAGGGGAGACCCCCACACTGCAGTCAGCACATCCTAGGCCCGGCCCATAGCATGCGGATAGCATCACTAGTCTCTGCTCCAGACTGGCCGGCACCATCTCTGTCTCCCCACTGCTGGGGCTCAGGCAGGGGTGGTGGCGCTGCCAGGAGCAGAGACCCCTCCCAACGGGTCCTGGGCGGCTGTGACTCTGCCTTAATTGAAATGTGCAGCAGGAAGACCCCTCCCTGGA
>NW_028010263.1:0-861 GCF_054177405.1 Leptonychotes weddellii | reverse complement strand
GTCTTTGTCTGACTTATTTCACTTAGCATTATACTCTCTGACTCTATCCATGTCGTTGCAAATGGCAGGGTGTCATTTTTTTATGGCTGAGTAATATTCCATATATATACACGCTTCTGTATCCATTCATCAGTCAGTGGACACTTGGGCTGTTTCCATACTTTGGCTATTGTAAATAATGCTTATAAACAGTGGCACATGCATCCCTTTAAATGAAAGTATTTTGGTATTTTTTGGCTAAATAGCCAATAGTGTGATGCCTGGCTCTTGGGTAGTTCTCTTATTTTTAACTTTCTGAGGAATCTCCATACTGTTCTATAGTGGCCGCTCCAGTTTGTATTCCCACCAACAGTGCAAGATGCTCCGCATCCTCACCAACACTTGTTTCTTGTGCTGTTGATTTTAGCCATTCTGACAGTGTGAGGAGATATCTCATTGTAGTTTTGATTTGCACTTCCCTGATGATGAGTGATGTTGAGCATTTTTTCATGTGTCCGTTAGCTATCTGGATGTCTTCTTTGGAGAAATGTCTGTTCATGTCTTCTGCCCATTTTTTAATTGGATTGTTTTGGGGTATTGAGTTTTATCAGTCCTTTATATATTTTGGATATTAACCCTTTGTCAGCTATATCATTTGCAAATATTTTCTCCCATTCAGTAGGTTGCCTTTTAGTTCTGTTGATTGTTTCCTTTGCTGTACAGAAACTTTATTTTGATACAGTCTCAATAGTTTATTTTTGCCTTTATTTCCCTTGTCTTAGGAAACATAACTAGAAAAATGTTGCTTATGGCAGATGTCAGAGAGATTACCCCCTGTGCTCTCTTCAATGATTTTTATGGTTTTGGGTCTCATATTTAGCT
>NW_028010262.1:0-861 GCF_054177405.1 Leptonychotes weddellii | reverse complement strand
TGGTGTTTGCCTTCACCTTCCTAATCACAGTAACTAATCAAAGTAACCATGACTTCTCTGACCTGGTCAGACTAAAGGAACATTCTTATGGTACCATTTTCTTAACGGGGTATAATGTTGATGATTCCTCTTGTGGTAATACAGGAAAAATAGAAAACAATATAGCTGCTCAGGTGACTTAGAATCCTGATATTGTTCTCGGTATTTCTTCTATAATGTACTCATTTCCATTATTTAAAAATAAGTATTTAAGGGCTAACATGTTGAGTTTATTAGAATTATTTTCCACAGAGCAGAGGATTAGGAAATATATCTTTGAGTAGAGACATCATAAAGTTTGAGACGCTTACAGTCTGTATTTTATCTTTGCTACTGGTGGCCTTCCTTTTAATGCCATCAGTGACTTGTTTATGCTAAATCCAATGGACTTATTTTATTATTTAACTTAACAATGTCTCTGAAGAATTTTACACATCTTTGAAACCTTCTTTCAACGTATTGATTCCTTTGGATTATCTTATGGACTTTCACAGAAGGTACATGAGAAATAATCTCTAGTGTTCTGATAATTTCAGTCTCTTGACTTGGTATAAATTTACTCATCAAAATGATGTAATGTATGGGGATTAACATAAGAATAAAAAAAAAAATTTAAAAAAAAAAAAGGGACATTACAGTTTATGAGATGTGGGGTAAGCTCTATATTTTCACATGTTACTTATTCAGTTATTACCAAACAAACAAAAACGTCTACGTAAAAAAGGAATTTGAAAGGATAATTTTAAATAAGCTAAATATTTTTAATTGTTGAGTTGTATCATAGAGAGGATACTCATTTTTATTGATTAAGATTCCTACATA
>NW_028010261.1:0-861 GCF_054177405.1 Leptonychotes weddellii | reverse complement strand
CCCATACAAGCTCAGAGACTGTGTGGAATTGTTGAATGACTTAGTGCTAGAGCTTAGATAAGAATTCAAGCATTCTAATTTTTAGTTTGGTGTTCTCTTACCACCTGTATTTACTTGACTCAGATTGAAGGTGACTCTTCAGGGAAGGGAGAGAGGGCTAAGGTGATCAAGAAAGGCTCCAGAGGAACCTAGTACCTGAGTCCTACAGTTTGTATAGGATTTGGATGGGCCAAGCAGAGGGACAGCACATTCCAAGCAAGGTTGAAGACATAGATTTGGGCTCAGGCAATAAGCACATTCATTTATTTCAATTTATATCCTTTTATTGATTAGAAGAACTTTATTAAAAATTTTAAAAAAGGTGACACATTTGCATGGTTCAAAATTCAAAAGGTACAAAGGAACATAAAATGAAAACAAATCTGTGTCACATCCCTATCTCCTGTCCGCATCAGCTCCCCTTCCCAGAGGCAAACATTATTACCAGTTTCTTTGGTGTCTTTCTAGAGATCTTCTGTGCATATAAAAATAAATACTCGGATTGCCTGTCTCCTAACAATTTCACCTAGCAAAGCATTATATTTGCTAATAGGATCAGATAAAAAATGATATTTCAGAGTTGTTTTAGTTTGTGCTTTTTCTTTTCATAAGTAAAGGTGATCATTTCATATTTAGGGCCATCCATGTATTCTTTTATTGGAACCCTTTCCTTTGCCCAATTTTTCTGTTGGATTATTATTCTGTTGGTAGTATTATGATTGATTTCTAGGAGTTTTTTCATATTAGGGAAATTAGGCATTTGTCCCTAATACGAGTATCAGTTTTTTTCCAGTTTGTCTTTTCTTTCATGGTAGTTTTTTT
>NW_028010260.1:0-861 GCF_054177405.1 Leptonychotes weddellii | reverse complement strand
GGAAAATTACAACAATATCACATTTAGACATATTATATTCCAAATACTTAGAAAAAGGAGGGAGAGAGAAAACCTGGAGGAAGCCAAAGAAAAAGGATATTTTGTATACATCAGGAAAAAGATACAAATTTCAACAGACTTCTCATAAGAAATTTTGCAAGCCAAAAGACAATGCAAGCACATCTTAACAGTGCTGAGAGAAAATAACTATTGTTTTAGAATTCTGCATCAAATAAAACTTTCATTCAAAAATGAAGGCAAATTAAAACCTTTTCAAGAACAAAAACTTAAATTGTATTGACAGCAGACCTACACTACAAAATATGTTAAATAAAGTTCTTCAGAAAAAAGGAATATAAACAAATAAACACTTGGGATCTATACAAGTAAATGAAGAGCACTGGAAGTGGCATAAATGCATTCAAGTATAAAATTCATTTTGTTCTCATATTTAACTACTCTAAAGATAACTTACTGTCTAAAGTAAAAATAATAATGACAAGTTGTGTGTCTATAACATATGTGAAATACAATAAATGACAATAATAGCACAACAAATGAGGGAAGGACTGGACAAATACTATGATAAAGAAGAAAAATTAGGAGTATTCCAAAGTAAGGGTGAAGGAATTGGGAGTATATTACAGTAAGTCCTTAACACTACACATGAAGTGGTATAGTAGTATTTGAAAGTTGACTGTGATTGATTAAAGATGCATCTTATAAAGCCTAAGACAACCACTAAGCAAATTAAAAATTTATTATTATTAAGTTAATAATGGAGATAAAATTTAATAAAAAATAAGTAATTGAATAATCCAAATCAAGAAATAAAAATATTTTAAAAACATACAAAGAAAA
>NW_028010259.1:0-861 GCF_054177405.1 Leptonychotes weddellii | reverse complement strand
TTATTAATTCTTTCAAAGAACCAACTTCTAGTTTCGTTGATCTGATCTACTGTGTTTCTGGTTTCTAATTCATTGATTTCTGCTGTAATCTTTATTATTTCTCTTCTAATGTGTGGCTTAGGCATCGTTTGTTGCTTTTTCTCTAGTTCTTTAAGGTGTAGAGTTAGTTGGTGAATTCAGGATTTTTCTATTTTTTTGAGTGAGGCTTGGATGGCTATGTATTTCCCCCTTAGGACTGCCTTTGCAGTATCCCATAGGTTTTGCACCAATATGTTTTCATTCTCATCGGTTTCCAAGAATTGTTTAAGTTCTTCTTTGGGTTCCTGGTTGACCCAAACATTCTTGAGCAGAGTGGTCTTTAGCTTCCAAGTTTCAAATTTCTTCCAAATTTTTTCTTGTCATTGAGTTCCAGTTTTAAAGAATTATGGTCTGAGAATATGCAGGGAATAATCGCAATCTTTTGATATCAGTTGAGACCTGATTTGTGACCCAGTATGTGGTCTATTCTGGAGAAAGTTCCATGTGCACTCGAGAAGAATGAGTATTCTGTTGTTTTAGGGTGGAATGTTCTGTATATATCTATGAGGTCCATCTGGTCCAGTGTGTCATTCAAAGCTCTTGTTTCTTTCTTGATTTTCTGCTTAGATGATCTGTCTATTGCTGAGAGATTAACGTATTGTTATCAGTATGACTCTTTATTTTGGTTAATAGTTAACTTATGTAGATGGCTGCTCCCATGTTGGGGGCATAGATATTTACAATTGTTAGATCTTCTTGTTGGGTAGACCCTTTAAGAATGATATAGTGTCCTTCTGTGTCTCTAACTACAGTCCTTAGTTTAAAATCTAATTTGTCTGATAT
>NW_028010258.1:0-11788 GCF_054177405.1 Leptonychotes weddellii | reverse complement strand
TTTTATTTATTTATTTTAGAGAGAGAGAGAGTGTGAGCAAGTTGGGGGAGGGGCAGAGGGCGAGAATCCTTAAGCAGACTCTCCACTGAGCAGGGAGCCCGATGCAGGGCTCGATCCCAGGACCCTATCATTGACCTGAGCCAAAATCAAGAGTCAGGGGGCGCCTGGATGGCTCAGTCGGTTAAGCGGCTGCCTTCGGCTCGGGTCATGATCCCAGGGTCCTGGGATCGAACCCTGTGTCGGGCTCCCTGCTCAGTGGAGAGTCTGCTTCTCCCTCTCCCTCTGCCTGCCTCTCTGCCTACTTGTGCTCTCTCTCTATCTCTCTGTCAAATAAATAAAGAGAATCTTGAAAAAAAAAATCAAGAGTCAGCTGCTTAACTGACTGAGCCACCCCAGGCACCCCAAAAGACTTTTCTAGTCTATAGCTCTCCTATAGACTTTTATGAAGAAATTTTATTACCAGTTAGACTAAACTGCAAAGTAACTATCTTAGGAAATAAATAAATAAATGTGTGTGTTTGTATTTATGCTTGTGTGTGTGTATATATATACACACATATATATATATTCATGATTTTAATCAACTAAGAGAGATAACTATGTACTTGAATTTTGAAGCTTACATATCTATAATCTTGCATTCCTATTAAAGGCAATATCATATATTACATGCAACAACTATGTCAAATACCTGCTTTGCTGTATTGTAGTAAAAAGACCTTCTTTCTACTGAATCAATTTTAGGGGAATTAAACATTGAAATGGCAATTCCAAGAAAAATGCTTTCTTTTGCCTAATTTCTGTTTATCTCTATTTTCTACAGCTTCTGCATGTTACCATGTTTTAGCCAAAATCAATTAATTATATGCTTTTAAATGAAATATTTCATGTTACCAGGCCCAATTCTGATAGTGACTCAGTATGGTAGACATGCATTCAATTTAGGTCATGAATCCTGGTCTCCAAACCTTGTGATTTCAGTGATAAGGATGAAACGCAGAGACATGGAAAGAAAATGTCTTTTCAATTTAAGGAGAATTACTCTTCATGATCATAGTGGAAATTAAGAAGGAAAGAATACCACTTAGAGGATGTTAACAGTGCCAGTAGAAAAGCAAAATTCATAAAATCAGAATCATTTAGGGAAATTCATTTGCCTTTAAGTGGATTTTACAAGTACAGGTGTGAAATAGTTGAATAGTAATACCCCAGGTTGTCCTAGCTGGCTAATTAGTCAGTTTAGGGTAAATTAGTCTGTAGGGACATACATACCCTACAAATCTCAAAGACTTTCAATCATAAAAGCTTATTTCTGATTCTCATTATATACCTATCTCAGAGCTGGCTTTAGAGAGTTCTACTTCCAGTATGGCAGAGTAGGTTCCAAATAGACTGCTCTTCCTGCAAATAAGGACTCTGAACTCTGAACAAAATACATTAAAAACAAAACAAAACAAAACAACAACAAAAACTACCCAAAGGCTCTGGAGAATTAGCAAAAGCAGGCAGATTTTGGAAGGGAGTCAAAACTTAGAAGAATCATCATCAGAGGTGATGATGACATGAGTTTCCCATTTCAGTGTGAAATCAGGCTGAAGTCATAGCATGGGTGGGCTAAAATTCTACTAGAAATTCTGCTGTCTTTTTGGCCTGAGGAATCATAGGTTCTGAGCCAGTCATTGCTGCTGGAAAGTGAGAAGGGAATTCCAGAAATGAGTGAGCCAGAGCAGAAGGGCCACTAATTCTGTGCATAAACTTTGTCCCAAGTCTCTGACCCCTGAACAATGTGTGTGGCAGACTTAAAGCAGCTTGGAGGAAGGCTAAGAGAAGTGTATTGAAATGTGAGCTGCTACCTTCCACAGGCAACACAGAGTTCACCGTTTGAGTCTGTCCAAGTTAATTCCCTGCTAAAACAAAATCATCAACACTCTGTAGGAATATAACAGAAGCAAGAGTTTCTGTATTATATCCAGAAAGAAGGCAGGCAAGGGGAAAGAGAGGAACAAAGGGCAGAGAGGAAAACAGAAAAAACAAGAGTGAAATATTTAAATGAAATCATATTGATAACTGCATTAAATATTAATGGATAAACATTTCCATCAAAAGGCAGAGATCATTGCATCTGGTTCTGGCTCATCACTCTGATCTAAGCTACAGGGAGGACTTTCTAACATGTTGTATCTATCATAGCAGAAGGAAAGGAGGAGTGAGGAAAGTGCATGATGGTTCTTAACAGCCTTCTTATAACTGACAGCCACCATTTTCACAAGCATTTCACAGGCTAAGGCAAGTCACATGTCCAAGCCTGACTTCAATGGGGCAGGAAGCTATAATTCATTCACAGGGAGGGTAAACAAATATTTTAAAATAAATAATAAAATATACTCATGAAGAAATGTAATTTACTGTCATGGAAGAGTATCTTAGGGTGAATGATTTCTGCATAATGGGAATATTCTTAGAGATTATAGACTCTCCTGACAAAATCCAGCATTATCTATGTAACCACAGAAAGCTCAGTCACCAACTGCCCTGCCTGATCCATAAATTTTTCTCAGAGATTCTCTCTTGCTAAGTGAACCACATGAAACCACTTCTGTGGTTGCAGCTGTTTGCATCATGGGCCAGGTATCCACACCCTGGTCCATGTTTGGTGTAAAAATCCTTGCTAGAAGAGCCATTTATAGTTATTTGATAATGCTTTCCTCTTTTCAAACATGAAAAAATATAATTCAGTACATATTCTGTATGTATACACATACCTCTCATTGACAAATTTATCTTCATATATTATTCCTGGATGGAAATTCCACATCCTATAGCCTTAGTTCTTTGATTTACCTTCCAAAATTGTGTAAGCATGTCTCCATTAATTTGATTTTACAAACTCGTCTCTTTATATAGTGAAATATTTAAATATAAGTTTAAAACCTCATATATTTTAAGAGTTTTGCCTTCCTTTGTCTCATAATTTAAAAATATGCCATATAATCTTATCTCATACAATTCAATTCAGAAATACAAAGTGTATAGACAAAGGCTCTCCTGCTGTTTTAAACACCATTTAGCAAGTTTACAGTTGAAAGGTTTGCCAACGTAACTATCACTTCTTTATTATGGTGAGTATCTGAATTTTTTTTTTAATAAACCAGATAAAGATGCTTCTATAGCCAAGCACAGCATGTATCTTTCAACAGTCAGTTCTAAGCCCCTTGCTCTTAATCCTGTTCCAGTATTTTTTGGAACACTTAGAGCACAATAAACTTTCAATGCCTACACTCACAGAGAGAAACGCAGAGCAAGTTCATTCCCCAGTCATTCCTAGTTGCCTTTGGTTTGCATTTTTATACTTACAACATGCAAATGAAATTAAAAAAAAATTTTTTTTTATATTATCAAGTGTTCTCTATTCATTTACCTACATGTAGATATTTTGTCTCTGGAGACTAAATTGTTTCAAATACTTTTCTTAAATCATGTCATCATTACCTGAATTCTGTTTAGAAAAAAAAAAAAAAGATATATTGACAACCCTTCTTAGCATGCCTTTCCGTATAATGTGTTGGCCTGCTGTCTTGGACTATCAGTTGAAAATTATAGCACAGTACAACAAAGTGGATCAGTTGATAAATGAACTTGACCATCTTTTGCAAAGTTAAAAGCACCATATCAACTTAAAGTGTTGTTATTGCCCATATAATTATGGACAAAAATCACCAGCTGAGGCTAAATTCAATCTGTTACCCAGTGGAACAGATTGTAAAAATATTTCCTTACAGTTCTTTTGAACTCTGTAGAGTTTTTTTTTTTAGAACAGCTTTGCACATAAAAGGAAATTGTTTCTGAATGCTAGCTAATTTGGTTTTGCCTGATGGTTCTAGGACTGGTTTAAATGCTGTTGGTGAACCCTCAGATAAGCTTCATTCAAGAATCAGAGTTATTTACTGGAAGGGGTCTGATTGGATTTGCCAATTCCCTAATGTGCTCCCCCAATAGGGGAGGAGAGGGATTGAAAATCTGTTCTCAAACAGTTGTACTTCCCATCTAACTCAAAAAATATTTGTTCCCCTCAAAACCGCAGTTGGTTTTCTCAGAACCTTGGCTAATTTCACTTAAGGTTTTCACACTTGCTCCCCTCTGCCAAACAGCCCATATAATAAGGGGACTTCATGGGCTCCACACTCTTTCCTGTCTAGTTGGCTTTTGTCTGCAATACTGTGAATAGCTTCACTGTAGCACTTAAGCAATTCAACTCTGGCAAGAATTACAATCTAAGGTGAGCAAAATTCATTAGGCATTTATTATTTGGCATTTAGTATCTCTCAATAGCTTGAAACGGGTCATAAATATTTCCATCACCCAGCATTGTGGGGAAGCTGAAGACAAATCATTCCACCCAGAACTGGAAGTCGTAACTTTTTAACCCTAAATTAAACAATGACATCATTTACTGGAGGAGGCGGAGTTTGTGGGAGAGACCAGCCTCTGTCAGATATTAGCTGGATGGACCTTGGGCAAGTCAGTTGTCTTTCTTAGACTCAGTTTGCTTCTTTGTAAAATGGGGGTAATTGGGTTTTTATGAAGAATAAGTGAGATCATATTTGAAATGTTAAATAGTATGTATGAAGGGCTTGAAAAATACTAGTTACCATTATCCCATAGTGTATTAGCCAGGGTCCCCAGAGAAACAGAGCCAACAGAATGTATATCTATCTATCTATCTATCTATCTGTCTATCTATCTATCTACCTACCTACCTACCTACCTATCTATCTATCATCTATCTATGTATAGTTATAGTCATATATATGTATGTGTATATATATATATAGAATCCAATATCTGCCAGGTAGGTGGGCAGGCTGAGATCCAGGAAGGAATTGCATTTCCAGTCCAAAGGCAGTCTATGGCACAATTCATGCCTCCTTGGGGGAGGTCAGTCTTTTTCTGTCAAGGCCTTCAACTGATTGGATGAGACCCATCCACATTACCAATAATCTGCTTTACTCAAGGTCTACCGATTTGTCAGTGGTAATCGCATCTAAAAAAATAACTTCTCAGAAACATATAAAATAATACTTAACCGAATATCTGGGCACCATGGCCTAGGCAAATTGACACATAAAGTGTACCATTACACACAGTAATGAGAATTCAGTGCTTTGTGGGTACCACTGTGCTAAGCACTTTACATTTATGAATTTATCTACTCCTTCACCACAACCCTTTGAGGTAGGGACTGTTTTCCACTGTACAAATGAGAAAACTTGAGCATAGAGGGGCTAAATAACCTGCCCAAGGTCACACAGCTGAGATTTGTGCTCCTAACCACTGGGCTAGACTGTCAGCACCCTGAGGATGGAGCCACAAGGGGTGGTGCCTGCTGTGGCTGGCACAAGGCCATATGAATATCTGTTAAGTGGACACCCAAATGGCTCACTCAGCTCACCTCTTGGATTCCTCTAAGCAATGGTATCTTTTCTCCCAATTGACTAGCTGTTTTGTTTTTGGTTTCATCTTGTGGATGAATCCTTAAAATGACATATTCTTTTTATGTCTAAAATACTCTCCAGCAATTAGTGACAATGTCCTGTGTAAATGGATTTAAGTGTACATAGCAAAGGAAGTTGTCCCTATATACAGGCTGTAAGAAGACCATGTTAAGTCTCCAAGTTGACTTGCGTATGTCAAGGGAATGGCCCAGGCAGGGAGAAAATCTGGAGTTGCTATAAAATATGTATCCATTGGTATAAAATTTCTGCTCAAACACTCCTAATATAATATATAAATACTAAGATATAAATATTCATTTGTAAGTTACATCACATGTTATTGTTTGGATATCTAAGTACATTATAACCGTACAGAGAAAATGAGCTTTAAAAAGGGTGAGATCGGGGCGCATGGGTGGCTTAGTTGATTAAATGTCTGCCTTTGGCTCAGATCATGATATCAGGGTCCTAGGATTGAGCCCCGCATCGGGCTCCCTGCTCAGCAGGGAGTCTCCTTCTCTCTCTTCCTCTGCCCATGCCCTACTCGTGTGCACGTTCTCTCTCTCTCTCCCTCAAATAAATAAATAAAATCTTTAAAAAAATAAGGGTGAGATAGGGAATAAATACTAATCAAAATTCTACTTCTTTTTTCTTTTCACATCTCTATGGCTCTTCTTGTGTTCTCCCCATTTTGATTTCCATTGACTTACAGTCTTGAGTAATTGGAAGTTTATCCCTCTATACAACTTAGTGAGAAATGAATTGATTCACCCAATCAATTTCATGTATTCAAGGAGATAATGAGACTCAGCAGAAGAGTACCATGAGAGTTAAATGAGACGATATGTGAAAGCCTTTGACACAGCGCATGGCATGTGTTTTTATCACAAGACACCTAGTATTGCATAGTTGTTAAGACTACAGACTCCAGAGGCAGATGCTTGGTGCCAATCCCAGTTTTACCATGCACTAACTGTGACTGATTAGGTGGGGTTGTTTCGTGGATTAAATGAGTTTAAAAAACACACAAAAAAACCCCAAAAAACAAATAAGTAACATTTTTACGACACCCTGGCATGTAGTAAGCACTCTATGTTACTGAGCATCATCACAAGGGCCCAGGAAACATTAATTAGTTGTAAAACCAATGTAATGACGTATGTTGAGGCCATTATTATCTCTATCCCTATTACTTTGTTCACCCAAAATGCTATACAATGAAAATGTTCATAATGAGTCTTTGAAACCCTGCCCCAGGATTTCATTCATTTGCGTACCAGTCACAATTTTTGCCCTCCCTGCGTACCACCTGTATCATTATTTACTTAATATTTGTCTCTAAATAAAGTTGGGTCTAATGTCAAGACCTACTTCATTAGCTTTGGGAACAGTAATAGTAAAATCATGGATTTGATGTGCAAATACCATTTATTTTTCTGAAAATACATGATAATAAGCACATAACCAGCAAACCATTTCCCTCGCTATAAGAAATGCTGTGTTACACAATCCTTAAATTATGGCTGCCTCAATTATATTCACTTCATGAGATCAAAGAATACCAACATATGTTAGATACTGAACCAACTTTCCTTCAAAACACCCTAGTTCTCAAGAAGTTTAACAAATTGGGATTCTAAACTTTTTATTTTTGGATTCTCAATTATTATTTTCTTTTGGATGAGAAGAATTTTAATTTCTTCATTCTTCTTCGTTGGGCCACTTCATTATGATTATATTTTCCTTTAAATACCTAAGGCCTATAAAAACACTGATCAATGTTATCACAGGGATTCTAAAAGTACCCAGTTAAATTCTATCAAATTAACTGGATTCCTGATGCATGCCATAGAGACAGATTAAAGTTAAGAGCTAAGACCAGAACTTTAAAAGAGAAATTCAGTAGTATTGAAATCAAACCTACCTCTATCAAAAGTGTGGAACTGTGACCTTGAATAGACCATAAACAATGGCCTAGGTAAATACAAGTTACAGTGAATCAGACCTTGTGATCTTCCCATTGTTTGCCATCATTCTTGACTCTGGAAATAGACCTAATTCATCTAAATTCATCTAAATTCATCTAAATCTAATTCATCTAAATTAGAATCCCAAGCAGGTTTCTTTTAAGCATTCTGAACTCTAATGCTAACATCTTAAAATCTATTAGACTGTCAGATGCTTTTGGTTTAAAATGGGAAAGCTGTCCCCTTGAAAATGTATAAATGTTTGGACAAATGAAAGTCATTTCTCTAATCTATATTTAAGGGTTCCATTCTAGCACTCAGCACTGTTGTCTTTACTACAGATGCTAAAGTCATTATTACTATAACCATTAGGGGAAAAAAATCATTTGATCCAGATCCATACTTTTTAGTTGGCCTAATTTTAGTTGCTCTAAATCTATGTGACAAGATGAAAAGTGATCTCATTTATGAAAACATGGAATGAAATAGAGCATTCTTTGAATAAGACATATTCATAGAGGTCAGGGATTGCTAGGCCTGGGACTGCTGACATTATGGGGTGGATAATTCTTTGTTGAAGGAGCTATCTTGGGCATCAGAAGACGTTCAGGAGCATCGGTGGTCTCCATCCACTAGATGCAAGTAACATCCTCCCCCAGTTGTGACAACCAAAAAAGTCTCCAGACATTGCCAGATGTATCCTAAGGGCAGAGTCCCCCTTCATCCACCCATTGAAAACCTGCCACAGGTCAAGAAGAAAGCTCTGCCATTGCTTCTCTGAATGTCATTGCTATGTTTGGGGGTAAAAGTTTACTTCTTTACATGAGAGATTTCTGGTAGCTTGTATTACAAAATTCAAACTATAAATAACAGAAGGAAGGGAGAAAAGATTGAACATTTATTACCCGAAGCCATATAACTTCAATAATAAATAATGGCTCTCTAAAAATATGAGAAGTCTTTTTCAAAGTCATTAGTTCTAATCATAAGTGAATTTAGCAGTATTTTTTTTTAATTTTGCACCTTTGTAATGAACTCTGATAAATTCATGGAACTGGATGTTAAATAAAGAGATAGAAAGGTCTAATTTGCTGGTTCGTTAAGTTAGCTTATTTCAAGACATTGTGCATATTGCTTTGAATTTCATATTTCTGAGCAGTGAAGACAATAGTAGTATCCATCTTTAATGTAGTGTGGCAGACAATTAGGAGCTCAAATGGATTAAATCTCATTTCATCAGAGATACACACAGTGATTATTATTTTATTGCCAAATACTGTCAGCATCACATTTCTTCAACAGCTTTTGTGATACCTGACTCGCATGCTTAAATTTGCATTAAACACTGTTCAATAACAACAATCATTTGGGCCATTTTCTTACATGGCATTATTCGGTTCTTCACTCTGTGCGTTCAACCCCACACTAGTTTTAAGGGTACAAAGTTTTCCATGCAGTTGGTACACGAGAGGCAGCTATAGCTTTGAGGAAATGGTGTGGCTTTGGGGTCAGAAACAGTTCTAATGACAGTCCTAACGCTGCCCGTTTCAACCCGGGAGACCCTGAGAAGGACACCTTACCTTGAGCCACACACAAGACGGATAATTTTCTTGGGTTGTTTTAAACATCCTTTGTCAGAATTTTTAAATTCCAAAAACGTTGCTTTTTGAAAGAAATGCAATTACACAACAAAAAAGCCAATTATACACCCCTTCATTTCCTTTGTCCAGGCCCATGGTCTAGCTCTCTTCAAATAACTAATAGTAATCATTTAGTATGTATCTGTCCATATTTTTCAGCAACCTCCTAGGAACACCTACAAGTAATTCTACCCATATACAGTGTAGTGTGTTCCTTTCTTTTTCTTTTTTAAAAAGATTTTATTTATTTATTTATTTATTTAGCATGCGCGAGCAGGGGGAGGGGCAGAGGGAGAGAGAGAATCTCAACAGACTTCCCGCTGAGCGCGGAGCCCGACTTGCGGCTCGATCTCACGACCCTGAGATCACGACTTGAGCCAGAAATCATGAGTCAGACACCCAACCAACTGAGTCACCCAGGTGCCCCTGTTCCTTTCTTTTTAAATAAAAAAAATGGGATCAAACTCTCCATATTTTTCTTTTTCTCTAACTTGCTTTTCTGAGTGACCTCAGATCTAACTATTGCTTAAATCTAAAAGAGCTGCATAATATTTTGTAGAATAGATACTCATGTTTGTCCAACCATTTCCCTCCAGACTGATCCCCCCTCGCTCCCATTCTTTGGCACTACTAACCATGATGCGGTCATTGTCACTGAGGCTGGTTTCCTGCCCGCAATTGGAACTGGGAAACAGAGGCTTTTCTCCCAGTGTGACTAACTCCTTGGAGGCCCAGTTTCCACAACTGCATATTGAGAATCACAACACCTGCCTACTTCCTTTCACACTGACATAAGGATGGTCTGAGTCAGCATAGGAACATGATGTGGTGGTACCAGAATCAGTAGGGCTCTCCATACAAAAATCCCACTCGAGCCAAGCTGCAGCTTCTCAAAGCCACCCGCTTTTATCCGTTTGCATGATCTAATATAAAATTTGTACACTTGTCATACGCTCCCCACCTCTTGAACATTTTTTTCAGTAGGTATAACCACTTTTTCAATAGATAATTCACCCTTTCAGTGTTTGGTATTTAGTTTACAAAGTGCTGTAGCAAGTGCTACTCCAGGGTAGTCCCTGAGTTCTGAGAGCTAGATGAAGTGTGTGTGTGTGTGTGTGTGTGTGTGTGTGTGTGTGTGTGAGAGAGAGAGAGAGAGAAGGAGGGAGAGCACTCAGTAAATTCACTTAATGTCAAGTGACAGTCATCTGGTAACCTTCACAAGAGTGCAGGCTTTGGAAACTGCTCATATGGTGAAGGAATAGTCTATGCATTTAACATTTTACCTGGTACTATAATCATTTTTAATTATTCTACTAAAATATCTCATAATGTGCAGTACAACATCTCTCTTCTGGACACAAAAGGTCTTAAAAAATACATCTACATTGATATTGTATTTTTCCCTTACACCACACTTGTGTTCATGAAGCAGGAAAGTGTTGATGTGCAATGTCTGGATGTTCCACTGAGAGGCTGCAAAAGTGTGAATGATGTTCTAGTGCAAGGGCTCAGGGGCTAGACTGGAAGTCTTAAACTATGGTCTGTGATCCACTAGGTTATGAAATGAAGTCAGAGATCAAGATCGGCATTTTTTAAAATGAAATAGAATAGAATGCAGAATGTCAGAGTGCAACACTCCAAAAAATAATACTGTTTCATAAATCTTTTGTTTCAGAAATATTAATGGGCATTGTACATGTTAAATGTTTTTCCTACGGTGCGTAGCTATCAAAGACATTTCAAAGTCCCTAGTCTGGTGATACTTTGTTCATGAGATCCATGGACAGTGACTGGTATTTGCCGTCTGGTATAGCTGCCTCTGTGAGCGATAAAGATGTGACCCGATGAGACTTTCTTTTCCCTTCTCCTTCTTCTCTTCTTGGAACATGGTCTTTAATTGGACAGAGTAAAGTTAAGAGCATAACCACATGTTGATATAAACCTCAAGAGGTAGTCAACATTGGCAAGAGAAAAATTTGTTTGCTTTGAGAAGGCTTTGTTCTTAAGAATTGAATAGGGACTGAAAGACCTCATCTTGTTCATCCAAGTTAGGTAGTAACCCTGGGTAAAGGGCAGGGTGTCGAGGAAAACAGGTGGGTGACAGATGTCCATTAGAAAGTGATTTAATGTATTCTGCCCATTTCTTGATTGGATCATTTGTTCTTTGGGTGTTGAGTTTAATAAATTCTTTGTAGATTTTGGATACTAGCCCTTTATCTGATATGTCATTTGCAAATATCTTCTCCCATTCTGTCGGTTGTCTTTTGGTTTTGTTGACTGTTTCTTTGGGTGTGCAAAAGCTTTTTATCTTGATGAAGTCCCAATAGTTCATTTTTGCCCTTGCTTCCCTTGCCTTTCGCAATGTGTCTAGGAAGAAGTTGCTGCGGCTGAGGTCGAAGAGGTTGCTGCCTGTGTTCTCCTCAAGGATTTTGATGGACTCCTGTCTTACATTTAGGTCTTTCATCCATTTTGAGTGTATTTTTGTGTGTAGTATAAGGAAATGGTCCAGTTTCATTCTTCTGCATGTGGCTGTCCAATTTTCCCAACACCATTTGTTGAAGAGACTGTCTTTTTGCCATTGGACATTCTTTCCTGCTTTGTCGAAGATGAGTTGACCATAGAGTTGAGGGTCCATTTCTGGGCTCTTTATTCCGTCATTGATCTATGTGTCTGTTTTTGTGCCAGTACC
>NW_028010257.1:0-861 GCF_054177405.1 Leptonychotes weddellii | reverse complement strand
AAGGGGATCAAGAGTACAGTTATCCTGATGAGCACTGAGTAATGGAAAGAATTGTTGAATCATTATATTTACACCTGAAACTAATACGACACTGTGTGTTAATATACTTCCATAAAATATTATATAATACTTTTTAAGCATATGTAGTATTAAATGTTAAGAAATACCATACTCACTAATTAGAGAATAGATTCTTTAGTAGATAGACTTGGGCACATATGAACTCATTATCGTTCTAAACATTAAGTATTTGATGTTTGTCCCTTATCATTAAGATTGGGGGAAAGAAAAAATGGTATTAATACCCTAGTTAGAAAAGTAAGTTAAGAGAATCTAGCTATAAAATAAACAGACCCATAGGAACAGAGACCTTGGCACAGTCAATTGCCTGGAGGAATTACTGCTACTTAGAACGCACAAACAAATGGGCCTGAGGGTTGATGAGTGGCTTAGGCCAAAGAGAACACTCTAGCATGCACTCTACATCCAGCATTTAAAGAACAAGTAGAAATGCAGAAACATAGTGAAATACAAATGAAACAAAAGGTAATTTCAATACAAATAACAACAACAACGAGAGCACTTCATAAAAATCCATTTTAGCACACAGACTAAGATTTTCTGTAACCAAAATATAATAATGTTTAAACATTTTAGGGGATGAATAGAAGAAAAGGATGGTCAATGTCAAGACCCGAATTGGTGATCTGGACAATCAAATGAAACAAATATCTCAAAATTCCAAGCCAAGGTACACAGACTGGGAAATCAAAAGGGAACAGATAAGAATCCAGAAGTCCCATTAGGTAGGACCACTACTTACACAATTCCATGGAAGCTATTCCTATAGCAAACAATCCT
>NW_028010256.1:0-861 GCF_054177405.1 Leptonychotes weddellii | reverse complement strand
TCTGCCTCCATACTGCAACATAGAAATTCTGCCTGAATTTCCAGCCTTCAGACTCAAGGCTACAGCTTACCCTATGGATTTCACACTTGCCAGCCCCCACCTTTGCATAGTCAATTCCTTAAAATAAATTAAAACACCTCTCTTCCTCTCTCTCTCTCTCCCTGTGTGTGTGTGTGTGTGTGTGAGAGAGAGAGAGAGAGAGAGACAGAGAGAGAGACAGAGACAGAGAGAAAGAGAGAGAGATCCTGGGGCACCTGAGTGACTCAGTCGGTTAAGAATTCAACTCTTGATTTCTGCTCAGGTCATGATCTCAGGGTCATGAGATCAAGGCCAGATCCAGCTCTGTGCTTAGTGGGGGGTCTGCTAGAGACAGTTTCTCTCCCTCTCCTTGTGCCCCTTTCCCCACTCACACTCCTAATCTCTCTCTCTCTCAAATAAATCTTTAAAAAAGAGAGAGAGTGAGAGAGATCCTACTCATTCTGTTTCTCTGGAAATCCTTAATATAGTATCTAAAAATCTTAAAGAAAAGTGGAGTCTTTAAACAGTAGCTAGTGTGCTCAACATTATTAGCCAGTTGAAAAATTCAAGGTAAAACCTACAATGAGATACCATTCCAGACATATCAGAATAAGTAAAGTGAAAAATAGTAACACCAAATGCTTGCAAAGATGCAGAGAAACTGGATCACTCATACACTGCTTGTGGGAATGTAAAATGGTGCAACCACTCTGAAAAATAGTTTGGCAGTTCCTTTCAAAACTAAAAATGGACTTACTACATGATCTAGCAATTGTATTCCTTATCATTTATCCCAGAGAAATAAGCATTTATTTTCACAGAAGAACTTACACACAAACATTC
>NW_028010255.1:0-861 GCF_054177405.1 Leptonychotes weddellii | reverse complement strand
GTGCTATGGTAAGCACTGTGAATTGTGCAAGACTGTTGAATCACAGATCTGTACCTCTGAAACATATAATACATTATATGTTAAGGGAAAAAAAAGAAGAAGAAGATAGCAGGAGGGAAGAATGAAGGGCGGGAAATCGGAGGGGGAGATGAACCATGAGAGATGATGGACTCTGTAAAACAAACTGAGGGTTCTAGAGCTGAGGGGGGTGGGAGGATGGGTTAGCCTGGTGATGGGTATTAAAGAGGGTATGTTCTGCATGGAGCACTGGGTGTTTTATGCAAATAATGAATCATGGAACACTACATCAATAAAAAAATAAATGACCAGCTCAATTCTGGTCATTTTATAGATGAAAATCTGATTGCCTCACTTTCCAAAGTCTCCCAATTCCTTTAAATATAAATCAAAATTTTTACTACTGCCTCCAAGGCCTGACACTGTCTGGCCTGCTGGTCCTCCGTGTGCAGCCTCCCTGCAGAGACAGTGGCAGACAGCAGGATTCACCCCTTGCTCACACCTGTCTCTCAAGCCCACAACTGTGGTGGAATTTGAATCCAAAAGAGGTCAAATGCAGCTCCTTTGGGCTCCTTTGGTTCATTCCTCACTGCAGCTGTAGAAAGCTAGTAAATACTCTTGGCATCAGTATCTACAAATTCTTAAATGAAGATATTAAGTTGGCCCAGATTTCCCATTTCTAGGCCAATATATCAAACTTGCATAGTTAACTCAATTTCGTGTGGAACTGCTTCATGACAGTGAACGATACGTTTTTAGTTGAGAATCTTGAAGCTATGATTCACAAAGATGCACAGGAAGGAGAAGGCAGCTTGGCCCCAAGCTGTATTCCATACAGCAAAC
>NW_028010254.1:0-861 GCF_054177405.1 Leptonychotes weddellii | reverse complement strand
AAAAAATATTTTGAAACAAATCAGTGATTTTAGAGATCAAAAGTTTAAGAAAAAAAGATGTTTACCTCTTCGCCTATTTGAATGCTATTCTTATCTAGTCCTGATCACATTAGGTACTCTCTTATTGTTTATTAGATAAGAAACTCAAATATGCCAGGAAACTACCTGCAAAATATTAATTGCCCACTTGAAAATCTTCCAAGAGATCTAAATTCTTAGATAAAATTTCTTCAATTTTCCCCCAGCATATTATATTTTTATCTAAATTATTATCAGTTCTCACCAAATGGATAGCCTTGTGTAGTTAAATTGTTTATTTTTTAATGAAGTAATTCACTTCAAAATATACTGATAACTTTGAGTGAAAACGAAGTATAACTTTCCGATCTTTAAGCCCTCTATCAATATAAAAGTTTAGTACACAATAAAGATGCTATCTCAAATCACTGAGACAAAGATGAAGCTTTTAATGAACAGTACTGAGACAACTGGACAGCCATTTGAAAAAGAAAAAAAGATAAAATTAGATCCATACCTCAGCACACACAAGAATAAAACCCATACAGATCAAGGATCCCAATGTAAAAACAAAAAAATCATTTAAGTATTAGAAGAAAACTGATTAATTTTTCTGTAACCTCAATGTGGGGCAAGGCTTTCTAAGCATGACTCAAAACCTAAATGCAATATAAGAAAAGACTGATTAATTTGATTACATAAAAATAAAAAGGAAAAAAGATGGAAGTGCAAAAAATACTCTAAACAAAGCTGAAACACAAATGACATACTGAGAAAAAATATTTGCAACTTATATCTTGGGCAAAGAGCTAATATCTCTAAATACATAAATAACTTTTTTTT
>NW_028010253.1:0-861 GCF_054177405.1 Leptonychotes weddellii | reverse complement strand
GGAAAATTACAACAATATCACATTTAGACATATTATATTCCAAATACTTAGAAAAAGGAGGGAGAGAGAAAACCTGGAGGAAGCCAAAGAAAAAGGATATTTTGTATACATCAGGAAAAAGATACAAATTTCAACAGACTTCTCATAAGAAATTTTGCAAGCCAAAAGACAATGCAAGCACATCTTAACAGTGCTGAGAAAAAATAACTATTGTTTTAGAATTCTGCATCAAATAAAACTTTCATTCAAAAATGAAGGCAAATTAAAACCTTTTCAAGAACAAAAACTTAAATTGTATTGACAGCAGACCTACACTACAAAATATGTTAAATAAAGTTCTTCAGAAAAAAGGAATATAAACAAATAAACACTTGGGATCTATACAAGTAAATGAAGAGCACTGGAAGTGGCATAAATGCATTCAAGTATAAAATTCATTTTGTTCTCATATTTAACTACTCTAAAGATAACTTACTGTCTAAAGTAAAAATAGTAATGACAAGTTGTGTGTCTATAACATATGTGAAATACAATAAATGACAATAATAGCACAACAAATGAGGGAAGGACTGGACAAATACTATGATAAAGAAGAAAAATTAGGAGTATTCCAAAGTAAGGGTGAAGGAATTGGGAGTATATTACAGTAAGTCCTTAACACTACACATGAAGTGGTATAGTAGTATTTGAAAGTTGACTGTGATTGATTAAAGATGCATCTTATAAAGCCTAAGACAACCACTAAGCAAATTAAAAATTTGTTATTATTAAGTTAATAATGGAGATAAAATTTAATAAAAAATAAGTAATTGAATAATCCAAATCAAGAAATAAAAATATTTTAAAAACATACAAAGAAAA
>NW_028010252.1:0-861 GCF_054177405.1 Leptonychotes weddellii | reverse complement strand
ATGTGGGACTCGATCCCAGGACCCTGGGATCATGACCTGAGCCAAAGGCAGACGCTTAACGACTGAGCCACCCAGGTGCCCCAAGAAAAGCCCATCTTTAGTGAACACAGCCCACAACAGCTCCCTGGCAAGCGTAGCTTCTATCCTCATGCTTGTTGCTCTTCAACAAATGTCAAACCCCAAAAGTTACAGCAAAACCCTTAGAGACACCAAGGTTCTCTACCACACAGGGATGATAAGGCAATTATTTGGCAACACTCAGAAAACTGGGTTCCTCACCACCCTCCAGTTTCCCAAGGCCCAGGGCAGGCCTCCTGCCCCAGCCACAGCCCCTACTGCCCCTGCCCCATCTACTCCTTGTTGCCTACACAAGCTCTGGACCTTCCCTGCTCCTTCCCTCACCCAATTAACCAGACACCCTCACCCTTTTTCCTGAAGCTTATCCACTGGCCTTATTCCCAATGTCCCAATTTCCGTCTGACCCAACAGCACCCAAAGTTTCTACCCATTGAACTACTGGTAAGGGAAAAAATATAGGTTAGACAAAATAAATAGTATGACCTCATTTTGTTCAACATTAACACAATGTTTCGAGTTAGATAGTTTTATAAGTTTTTAAAAAGATTTTATTTATTCATTTATTTATTTAGAGCAGGTGCATGAGTGGGGGGAGGGGCAGAGAGAGAGAGAGAGAGAGAATCTCAAGCAGACTCTGCACTGAGGGGCTCGATCTCACAACCCTGAGATCATGACTTGAGCCAAAATCAAGAGTCAGACGCTTAACCGACTGAGCTGCCCAGGAGCCCCTTGAATTAGATGTGTGTATGGGGAAAAGTCTGGCAGAAAATACAACAAACTATT
>NW_028010251.1:0-861 GCF_054177405.1 Leptonychotes weddellii | reverse complement strand
ATTTTTTTAAAGATTCAAGTATTTATTTTAGAGAGTGAGCGTGTGCAAGCGGGAGTAAGGGGAGGGGCAGAGGGAGAGGGAGAGAGAAGCAGAGAAGCAGACTCCCCACTGAGCATGGAGCCCAACTCGGGGCTGGTTCCCAGGACACGGAGATCATGACCTGAGCTGAAACCAAGAGTTGGAGGCTTAACTGATGGAGCCAGCCAGGCGCCCCTCCCTATGTTTAACTGTAAAATTCAGTGGCAAGAAGCACATTCCTCTTGTTGTGCAACCACCCCCACCATCCACCGCCAGAATTTTTCGTCCTCCCAGACTGAACCTCTGCCCCAGGAAACACACACTCTCCTCTCCCCACTGCCCCCTGCCCCTGGCACCCTCTATCCTCCTTTCTGTGTCTTAGAGCCTGACTGCTCCAGACACCTCATTTAAGTGGGATCACACAGCATCTGTCCTTTGGGACTGGCCAGTTCTGCTGGGCATGATGACTTGAGGGGTCATCCACGCTGTGGCAGGTGTCAGAACGTGAGGATGTCATTCTTTTTTAAGCCTCAGTAAGATTCCGTGTGGGGCTAAGACCACATTTCTTTCACCCACGCATGCATCAACGGACGTTTTGGTTGTTTGCCCCTTCCGGTTATTGGGAATGACGCTCCTGTGAACAGTGGTGTGCAGGTATCTGTTTGAGTCTGGACTTTCAGTTCCTTGGAGTATGAACTCAGAAGAAGAGTCACGGGATCCTATCGACAGATGAATGGATAAAGAAGATGTGGTATATAAATACAATGGAATATTATGCAGCCATCAAAAGGAATGAGATCTTGCCATTTGCAACGACGTGGATGGAACTGGAGGGTATTATGT
>NW_028010250.1:0-861 GCF_054177405.1 Leptonychotes weddellii | reverse complement strand
AGTGCAATTCCTTCTAGAATCTCTTAACGGACAGACCTATAAAACATATGGAAGAATAAGCATCTGCGTGTACATCTACATCGGTATTGTTGGAGGCATACCCGCAGTATTGATCCCTTGAAGTAGACTTGCTGGGTCAAAAGATGGGTGGATTCCTGGTACTTCCCTCCTGAAGGATTCTACCAATCTGCTTCCCCTCCAGCAACGTATGCAGGCACTTCCTTTCTCACACCCTCAACTTTCAAAACATGTTATCCTATATAAAAGTTTTTGTCATTCTGATAGGTGAGAAGTGATATCTTGGCATTGTCTTCATTTGCATTTCTCTAATTATGAGTGTGAACATTTTCAAATATGTCCGAGGGCCATTTTTACATGTATTTTTGTGAACTGTCTGTTCATAGTTTATGTGTCTGTTCTTTCACTTATTAGCCCCGGGAGCAGAGCTTCAGTCTGCAAGACGTTAAATGTCACAGTAGTGCCCCTCAACCTTCCCAGGTTGTTATGACAACTGAATGTGAATGTAATCTGTGAAAGTTAAATCACTACACAATATTTTTTGAAGCATAAGAATAATATACTACATGTAAATAATGTATACTCTTACGTTAGTAAATCTGTAGAAACATATCTGCCGGCATAAAAGGCTATAAATTTATAGAACATAGACGGAAAAAATAGAGATAGAAATACCAGAATCCACTTGCATTGAAAAAGGCCTCAACGTTACCCAAAGAATTCCTCTTCTAGATTTCTTCACTACTTCTCTGATATGACTACAAATCCTGTCATCACAAATAGACATCTGTAGACTTGAAAGGCATATAGAAAACTGGAATTTTTCCAAAAAATGAAACTACA
>NW_028010249.1:0-861 GCF_054177405.1 Leptonychotes weddellii | reverse complement strand
AATGGAATAGTATGAGAAGTAGTGGGAAGGTTTCTATGACTGGAATAAAGGTAACCAGGGCAGGGAGGGATGAAGGAAATGAAGCAAGAGAGATAAACCTGTGGGAGCATAATGAGAAAGGCTTTAGAAGATCCTTGCACAGGGCATGCTTGGGAGCAATGGGACAAATGACTTTCCTTTGGTTACTTGTCACCACATAGTTGCCATGTAGTGATGCAGCATAATCCCAAACTGAGGGGAAGTCATGTTTAGATAGAATGGAACGACACATGTTTTAGGATGCTAAATCATTTTAACATTTTTAGGGTCCTGAATCAGAAGGAGATCCATGATGTTTGGGGGGGCAGTAATGACTCCACTTTATTGCTATTCATATCAGTTGCTTTCTATGCTTGTGGCTGAGGCTCTGTGAGCTGGGCTCCTGATGAGTCTTTAGTACGATGTAACATTTGGCAGTTTTCCAATTCTAATTCAAACTGTAGCAAATATATTAGGGAAAATGGAGGAAAAGGTGGTATCTGTGAGTTTTATATTGTTTTTATCCATGTCACATAAAGTAAAGCTCAGTACAGGCATATGGAACTGTTTAAAAAGGATTTAATAAAAGGCATTTTTTAAAAGATTTATTTGTTTGAGGGGGGAAGGGTAAAGGGAGAGGGTGAGAGAGAATCACAACAGACTCTCTGCTGGTAGAGTCCTCAGTGAGGCTTGATCTCACAACCATGAGATCATGACCTGAGCCGAAATCAAGAGTTGGATGCTCAGCTGACTGAGCCACCCAGGAGCCTCTAATAGAAGGCGTTTTAAGAATAAATCAAAATCACTATTCCATATCATTGTCTACTTTCTAAAATAGCTTTA
>NW_028010248.1:0-861 GCF_054177405.1 Leptonychotes weddellii | reverse complement strand
TTTAATTTGAATTTAAACCTGTTTTAAAAGGCATGGTTTACCTTTCTTGTAGGGTCATTGTGGCATTCAAATGAGATAACATAAATATAGTACCTACCAGGCTTCCTGACTAATAGTAGGTACTCAGCAGAAGATAACTATTACACAACTCACACAGCCAGTGTGGAAATGGATGTAGTGATTGGAAGCAAGGGCTATGAATATTTTCTAAGTAATAGTGGACAAGAATGACTTTTCCTGAAATGAGTTTCTTCAATAGATTGTGAGTTCCGCAGAGGGCAGGAACTTGGTCTGTGTTATTCACTGCTGTATTCCCAGAGCCTGGATTTGGAGGACAATAAACATTTGTTTAATCAATGGATAGATGACTGTTAGGTCACTGGAGTAATGGATCATGCAAGTGTGATTCTTTTCTTTCCGGGGGTAGGTTAGAAACAGAAAAGATATGCCATTAGTAGGGCTTCCTCCCCACCTCCATCAGATTAACACATAAAGAAGATAAGCAGTGTAGCTCACATGCTAAGCATAAGGGGCTTGGACCAGGAAGTGCTGGACGGGAACCTCAACTCTATCATTCATGCCCATGTAACTTTAAGTGTGCTATTTATTCTCTTCATGGCTCCATTTTCCAATTACATGATTGGAATGATAAAAGTGCCTCTTGGGGGGGCGGAGCAAGATGGCGGAGGAGTAGGAGACCTGGATTTCGTCTCCTCTCAGGAATTCAGCTGGATAGGGATCAAACCATTCTGAACACCTACAAACCCAACAGGAGATCGAAGAAAGGAATAGCAACAACTCTCTGAACAGAAAAGCGACCACTTTCTGGAAGGTAGGACGTGCGGAGAAGTGAATCCGAGG
>NW_028010247.1:0-11788 GCF_054177405.1 Leptonychotes weddellii | reverse complement strand
TGAGAACATATGATAATTGTCTTTCTCTGATTAACTTATCTCACTTAGCCTAATACCCTCTAGTTCCATCCATGTCGTTGCAAATGGCAAGATTTCATTTTTTGATGGCTGCGTAGTATTCCATTGTGTATATATATATTTACCACATCTTCTTTATCCATTCATCTGTCAGTGGACATCTGGGCTCTTTCCATAGTTTGGCTATTGTGGACGTTGCTGCAATAAACATTGGAGAGCAGGTATCCCTTCAAATCACTATGGATTTATCCTTTGGATAAATACCTAGTAATTTAATTGCTGGGTCATAAGGTAGCTCTATTTTCAACTTTTTAAGGAACATCCATACTGTTTTCCAAAGTGGCTGCACCAGCTCGCATTCCTGCCAACATTGTAGGAGGGTTCCCCTTTCTCCACATCCTTGCCAACATCTGTCGTCTCCTGACTTGTTCATTTTAGCCATTCTATGACTGGTGTGAGGTGGTATCTCATTGAGGTTTTGATTTGGATTTCCCTGATGCCGAGTGATGTTGAGCACTTTTTCATGTGTCTGTTGGCCATTTGGATGTCTTCTCTGCAGAAATGTCTGTTCATGTATGATACACTTCTGACAGACCACCAAGGAAGATAGAAATAATTTGAGCGCTTCCTAGGTGCCATAGTTGAGGAATAAAGAGAAAGCGAGTGAGAAGAGGAAGGAAAGACCTATGCATCTGAGGAGAAAGGACTCTGGGCAGTCAATTATTTTCTCCACCACTGGCCTTACAAGATTGTTAATTACCTGCAACTAGGTGGCACAGTGACTTCTGCGAGATAAGTAGAGGTAAGTGGGTCAGGCATAATGTGGAAAAGGGCACTTTGCAAAGACATGTCACGTGACCGCAATTTTTACTTAAACTGATCTTCATATATTTGCTAATCTAGGATTCCTCTCCAGAGGCCAAGGGGAATGAGAAGGATCCACTTAAGGAACACTGATTTGTAAGAAGGATCTCTCAGATTCCATTCTGTTGGCGATGCAAGCATTGTTGCACAGAGTCTGTGGTTTTTGCTACAATTGTTAATCCGTAGCAAAGTCCTTGAGACGCTCCTCCTGAGGACCATACCATGACATGTGCTAAGGAAGGTCTGGAGGACTTCAGGGGTAAGGTGAGGGTGTGGAAAGGAAATAGGCTTCCCAAGTGTAGGGGAGACTTTTCTGTTGCATGATACAGAAGAGGATCCCTCCCTCTCAAGGTACCTGCATTTCTCAATCCAGCTTCCATCTAGCCGCGGCTTCCACGCCCTTCATTTGGTTTCTTTGATCTGTTGCAGATGATAGTATTTGGTTTTGTTTTTTTTTTTTAAAGATTTTATTTATTTATATGACAGAGAGAGACAGCGAGAACAGGAACACAAGCAGGGGGAGTGGGAGAGGGAGAAGCAGGCTTCCCGCTGAGCAGGGAGCCCGATGCGGGGCTCGATCCCAGGACCCTGGGATCATGACTTGAGCCGAAGGCAGACGCTTAACAACTGAGCCACCCAGGCGCCCTTTCGGTAATGTTCTTAAGTCTGATTTTGTATTGTGTCTTGCTCTTAGTTCTGTGCTTAATACCCTCAATAAATGTTGACTGAATGTATACATGAGCACCATTAGATGCACCAGGACAGTGCAAACGAAGTTATAGCTGTTTGGAAAGGAGAAATGACCAAATTGGCGATGGCAGAACACTGTGACCTTTGTCTTACTTCTTTTCCTGTGCACAGGATTACAGTTTATTGCAGAAGCTGGTTTCCCAATACTGTGTTCTTTCGTCTGATTTTTTGAAACTGAGCAAACCTTTTTATTTAATTTAGGTTTTAGTGCAGGATGTAATTAAAATGTCACGCGTAAGGTATGTGTTACTAATTTACCTACTGAGGCATATTAGAAGAGTAATTTCCACTGCCTAAGAATGAATCTTGATTTAAAAAAAAGATTTTATTTATTTGAGAGAGAGAGAGTGAGCGAGAGAACAGGAGCGGGAGGAGGAGCAGAGGGAGAGTGAGAAGCAGATTCTCCGTCGAGCAGGGAACCCGTAGCTGGGCTCCATCCTGGGACTCCCAGGTCATGACCTGAGCCGAAGGCAGACACTTAACTAACTGAGCCACCCAGGTGCCCCTTGATTTTTCTTTATATTAAAGAGAACAGTTTTGAAAAGAAGAAATTCCACTTGATTCTCTTCTTATGTAGGACCTCTGCATTTTATAACATATATCTATTATATACTACATAAAGTATGGTATGTATTATTATGTAGTAGCTTACACGTACATGTTGAGAAAGCTAGTAATTCTATTTCTATATTTATTTTTGGCCTCCTATGTAGTGAAAACTTTGAGTATGCTTTGGATTTATTTTGGTTTTGCTCTTATATGACTTTAGGTATATCACAAGTTAATAGAATTCCTGTTACAGTTTGGATTACTTACTGTTAATGTGAAGATTTTGTTTGGCTTTTCTTTAGGAAGGTCTATAATTCAGATTAGGGAATGATTCTCCATTATGAATATCAGCATGACTACAGTCTCAGGTGGACACTTTGTAGTATCACGTCTGTTATTGCTCAGGAAAAATGCTATTATAGATTGTAGTTGGCTGGATTTTATTTCTCAGTCTAAGATATCAAATATTACATTTATTTTTGCAATCTAAAAGAAGCAGTTCCTTCTTAGGTTTATTTGAGGGCTCCCATTTACCTACCCTTTAAATACTGGGGTTCCTTTGGGTTCTCTTTTCTTCCTTTCTTTTTTTTTCTCTAAGTATGCTCCACACCCAGCACGGAGTCCAACATGGGGCTTGAAATCACGACCCCGAGATCAAGACCTGCGCTGAGATCAAAAGTCAGATGCTTAACTGACTGAGCCACCCAGGCGCCCCTGTGTTCTTTTTTCTGATTCCTTTCTTTCCGCTTCCCATTTCCCTTCCTTAGATGAGTAACAGTGACTGAGTTCTTACTGTGTATTAGGACAGGGCCATGCTATACAGCTGAGCAGGTTGCGTACTGCACAATTCCAGGAGGTGACGTTCACTGACCAACCCCAGAGACTTGGGTAGTGTCCTCAGGCACTGCACTAGCTACTTTACAAACCTCTTGTTTACCCTTACAACAACCTATGAGATGAATATCATTATTCCTATTTCATAGATGAGAAAACCTGAGTTTGGGGTATGTTAAAACTTGTTTAAGGTTACACAGTAATGAGTGGGCAATAGAGTTTGTGTGGGTCCAAAGCCTTTGCTTCTCTCTACAGTATGCTACCTTTTGTGGGTGATCTCAGCTCCTGGTGAGCTCATCCATGATCACCACCTAAATGATGTTAATTCCTAAAAGACTCTCCACCTCAGATCTCTTTATTGATGGCCGATGAGACAAGTCTTCCAGAATGTCCCAGAGGCACCGCAGATTCTAAAGAATTCAAATTGAATCATCATTTTCCATATGACTCCTTCTCCTCTATTCCCACTCTCAGTTCGTGGCTCCTCCCTCACTCCCTCACCTCCCACATCCAATCAGATACCAGGACCCATCCCTTCTGTTTTTCGAATCTCTCTCCATTTGTCGCCTTCCTTTCTAGGCCAGTTGTCACTACATGGTTCAGGCCTTCATTCTCTGATGCTGAATGCCTCTGCTCTGACTCATGACAAGCACCACCTAGGTGCTTGCACTGACTGTTCCATCAGGCTCACTCTCCTCTCTCCTCCTTCCCCACGTGGCTGCTTGAAGACTCAGCTTCAAGTCACTTTCTCAGGGAAGCCTTTCTTTTTTACCAGCCCCTTTCCTTTAGCTGAATTGCTCTCCTCTGTGCTCCCATAGAGCATCATGTTTACCATTTCACTCATCATAGAACACTGATCATTGATTTTCTTGTCTGACTCCTTCCCTGGACTCAGAGCTCTTTGAGGACAGGAATCACACCCAATTTATCTTTGTCTTTTTAGCATCTAACAGCTTGTCTGGGAGGGAGACCAGTAGATACTCGAGGGGCGCCTGGCTGGCTCAGTCAGTGAAATGTCTGCCTTTGCCTCAGGTCATGATCTTGGGGTTCTGGGATCAAGCCCCGCGTCAGGCTCCCTGCTCAGCGGGGAGTCTGCTTCTTCCTCTCCCTCTGGCCCCCACCCAGCCCTCCGCTCTTGCTCTCTCTCTCTCTCAAATGAGTAAAAAAATGCTCAAGAGAATGAATGAATGCACACTGTGGACACATTAGGCAGATCTGAAAGAGTTTTGATGTGTATAGCTTTGTAATATAGCCTGAAATGAGGAACCGTGATCCCTCCAGCTTTGTTCTTTCTTAAGACCGCTTTGGCTGTCAGGGGTCTTTTGCGCTTCCATACCACATTTTAAGACTGTAAGTTCTATTTCTATGACAATTGCCATTGGAATTTTGATAGGATTGCATCGAATCTGTAGATTGCTGTGGGTAGCATGGGCATTCTAAAAATGTTCATTCTTCCAGTCCATGAGCACAGAACATCTTTCCATTCCTTGCACCTTCAAGTTTCTTTCATCAGTATCTTATAGTTTCAGTGTACAGAGCTTTCGCCTCCTTGGTTATACTTATTCCTTGGTATTTTATTCTGGATCTGAAAGAGTTGTTCACATACTACTATAGTGTTCTATGTGTTTACTTAGTCCTATTAAAATTTTAATGTAATTTCTATTAACTTGCATATTGAAAATAATCGATGCTGAAGTTATTTAGTTATACAATTTTTTTCCTTTCTCTTTGCCTAACGTATGTTTTCACAGCAGCAGCTTCTTCCCTTATCCTGTTGACAAAAGATTATAACTTAATTGCATGATAATTTAAAACGTGGATTCTGCGTTGAACTTTGGTCTAAGGTGCCAAAGTTTTGTATTGACAGTAATGAATAAACTAATCTCTTCGAAGGTGCTTTATCTTTCCTCTTTCCTGTCCATCAATAGTGGCCACTACATTAAGAAAATACCTTGGGGCTCCCTGCTCGGCAGGGAGCCTGCTTCTCTCTCTGACCCTCCCCCCTCTCATGTGCTCTCTCTCTCTCATTCTCTCTGTCTCAAATAAATAAATAAAATCTTTAAAAAAAAAAAAAAAAGAAAAAAGAAAATACCTTGAGGTTGATTCTCTTACTTATTTTTATTTATTTTTTTAAATACAGATTTTATTTATTTATTTAACAGAGAGAGAGAGCACAAGCAGGGTGAGTAGGAGAGGGAGAGGGAGAAGCAGGCTCCCCGCAGAGCAGGGAGCCCAACACAGAGCTCGATCCCAGAGGCTTAACCAACTGAGCCACCCAGGCGCCCCAGAGTTGATTATATTAGAATCTAAGCTACTGTTAAGTTTGAAGCTAGACTCCTTGGGGGTGGTTATTAACATGTACCTTTTCCCTTAACACAATTCAGGTCTCATTCCAGCTCTGCCCTATCTGGTTCCAGCCTACCACTTAAATCTCCCTGGACATCAGGTTCCTTGTCTTTAAAATTAGGCATTTGGACTAAACTAGCCAGAACAACTTTTCAGTCTCAAATATCCTCTGATTCTATTCCTTTGGGTTCCTCCCTGCTGTGCGCTCGTTCTCTTACTTTCCTTGCCTGCCTCCTCCCCACCCCCGCAATGGACTGGTCCAGGCCTGGCCTACCATCAGCACAATGTGTTCTTCAAGCACTTGGCTTTGACCTGGAGGTTTTCTTGAACATGGAGGGCTGAGAAGCAGCAGACTTGTGTTGTCTGGAATGGTGCCCACTGCCCCCTACTTCACTGGCATGCTCAGATTCCCCCCACAAAGGACGAGGGAGCCCCTTCCTTTCAGGAAGCACATTCCTGACTGACATGTGCAAAAGTAGAGTGAGGTTGCAGAGTAGGCACGGGAAGACTCCTGTGTCAGAGCAGTGCCATTTCTAAATTGCAGTGATTCAACAGATTTGGGACTGTGATTGGGACCTGGGAAGGGGGGGGGCAGCAGGTGGGGGGAGTGAGTTGGTTTTATCATCTGTTTTAAACATCACACACATGAAGTGTCCAAGGTTTTGGAGTGAGGAAGGCACATCATAGCATACCCTCCAGCTTCTGGATTATTGTGTGACCTTTTCTCGAACTGAATACAACCGGCTAGGTTACGGGGGGGGGGGTTCCCACATACATTTGTTGAGAAAGCACTTCAAGCAAAATCACTGTGTCATCAAGGTGTGCGTTTATTTGAGGAGGTGAACAAAGACGGTCCTGCTTTGATTTGCCCGCGTTCTAATGTTGTCAGTAGACGCAAAAGGACAAATCAGGTACAAGGTGTTTCTGATGAGACGTGCCTGGAAAGTGTTTCTATAAAAACAGTGTTCTGCCAGGGTGGGAAGGCAGGCTGGGGGGGCGGGGTGGGGGGTCCTCAGAAGTGGGAGAGAGAAGGAAAGGTGTCCTAGCGGGAGACGCGCGGACAAGCAACAAGCCTTGAAGGCCAAGAGGTGCAGCGTCCCGGTCTGGGCAGGATGAAGGACACTAAGGGCGGCCGCGGGACACCCTGCCCCGGATTTGGGCGGCAGCCGGCCCAGAAGGGCGAGAGGGAGCGGCGCTGAGCGGTGCGGCGAGCGCAGGAGGGCGGGCGAGCGGGCGCGCCGCTGCCCGGGGCTCGGACGGGGTTCAAAGACCATCACCTGCGGCGGGAGTGCGACCCACATGGGAAGTAGGAAGTGCCGCGCCTGAGCTTCCTGTATAAATCAACGCGCGGCTCCCGGCGCTGCTGCCGGCGAGCTGCGCCCCACGCTCCGCGGGGCTCGGGGCGGCGCGGCCGCTCGCCGGGGCAGCGTGCGGTTGTCGGGCCTCCTCCTCCTCCTCGTCGTCGTCCTCCTCCTCCCCCTCCCTTTCCTCCCCCTGCCGCCCGCCCCCGGGGCTGGGCGGCCGAGTCCCGCCGCAGTCCTGCGGAGCGCCGAGCGGCCGGCTGCAGAGCGCGGAGGACCGGGGCGGGAATGACACGAACCCGCCTCCGCGGGGCGCGCGGCGGAGGCTGCTGAGAAGCCCGGCGGCGCGCGGACCCACGGGGCCCTCCTGCCAGGTAGGTTCCGCGAGCTCTCGAAACGCCGCACGCAGGGCAAGGCAGGCTGGGTGCTGGACTAGGAAAAGGAAAACAAGAGACAAAAAGAGACTAGAGACTACGATTCCCTGCTTCGGAGCTTTCTTTCCTGCCTCCGGTGCTTAAGCCGTACAGCGTGGAATTCATTCCGAATACCTTAAACACCTGTTAGCTTTTAAAAATAGACGCCTCGGTCAAGGTAAAGAGAAACTAATTTCTAACAAAACAGTCTCTGCAGAATGTACTGATTGGCAAATTCAAGAGGAGATCAGACCTCCCTGTGTCTTTCTTGAGGGGACACCAGAAGTTGGCGTCATCTCAGACGCTTACCTTCTGTTACTTTGGAAGTGCACAGCACAATGTTGACATACATAGATAGGCATAAGCCGGGATCTTGGCCATACACGATCGTATTTTGTCAGGTAATTGCTGATAACACAGAGTGAAGCTCTCATCCTATACTGCTGTTCTCAAGTTTAAGTTAAAATGAAACTGATTGCGTTTCAGCAGAGAAAAGGTATCTTGAGCTGACTTCCAGCAGGGCACCTTTTTGCTTTTCTTACTAGTTTCAGGGATTCTGCTGTGAGTCTACTCCTGATGCATATACGTCTCACATTCAGATTTCTCAGAAATGAATTCTCCTGTCTGGGAAAATTCCTCTTTCTTGCTGCCACTGTTGTGTGGCACTTTATTTCTTGCTGCTGTACAGTCTTACTAAACATTAGCTGGGGGTCCCCATAGGACTGTCTGTGTTTCTGTAATGTGGCATTTCTGGATGTTTATTTGAACACTGCAAGGTCTGAATTATAGAACAATGTATCTAACATTTCTGAAGCAGCAGATTGGTGGTGGTAGTGGTGGTGGGGGGGGGGAGGGGTCCTAGGCCCAGAAGCAAAATAAATGAACTTAGAGATGACTCAGTTCTTAGGGTGTGGGTAGGAGGCCAAAGGAGCCCAGCCAGTCTTCACTGAGTTGCTGGCTAATTAAAGTATCTGGCTGTTGCAGTTTTCACGGGATGAGCCTCCTAGTCCCTTTCACATCCCACTGCTTTGTGGGTCCCTCCTTCTCCAAACTCTGTCCCCCCTTCCCTTATGAACGGAGCCTTAGTCCTATTCATAAGTAGTGGCCCCTTAAGTATTTCTGAGACTCTCTTGAGGAAGAGGTGGAGGGGGCAAGAAAGATCTATGTAGCAGACCCACGGGCCACACTGAGATAATTGTGTTAAATCCAAGGCCACGTTGTCACACACCTCCTGTTTTTACCCTTGCACACCTGCGATGGTCTTTTTTTCTTTGTGGTGGACACACACGTGTGGAAAAATAGGAAAGAGAAAAACCCTTCTGTTTCTAAAGTAGCCTCTGACTAATTGAAACTGTCTTGATGAGTAAACAGATACAAGGTAACTGTGTATGGAGAATGTTAAGTATAAAAAAGATGTCAGAGTAGCAGAATCGAGATGCTTGACTTTTTATTTAAAACAAACAGAAGAAAATATACCTCCCTCCTCCAAAAAAAAAAAAAAAAAAAAACCAACCCCAACGAATCACCCTAGATAACTTTCTCCCGCACTACTGTGCTGGAAGTGAGGTGTGAGTGTGGTCAAACACTGTCCATTTACCCAGAGTTTTACAAATATTTACAGCCATTCATGCCAAATATCTTTGCGCTGAGCCCCACAGAACATTCTCAGCATTCAAAAGCTCCATTCTCATGAATGGCTTCAGTTCATTGGCAATTTAAAGGCATCCAGGCTTCCAAACTAGGTCAGTTTAAGACACGTCGTTTTGTGTGTGTGTTTTTAATAATTAGTTTTTCGGTCTCCCAGATTGTGAACCAGGTTTTCTGAGGCAAACTTGACAACAGAGAGAAAAGTTATGCTCTGTCTAAAAAGAAAAAAAGCTTATTTCATCTATATAATAACCATTTAGCTTCCTGAAAACGATCTTTCTCTTCAACAATATGAGTCCTTTTAATCTGAGAAAGTATATTTAAATGTTTGTTTTTGAGAAGCAGTTTTAATATTTTAGGTATTTAGGAACATTTATTAGGACACCAGAGTCATTGCTCCGTGGTGTTTCTGCGATTTCTGGCTTCCGTGTTTCCCCTGGCCTTGACTTACAACATCACTTTCTCGTTGAGTGAGGTTCTTCGTGTTTGAAATCACCAGTTTGAGGTAGAGGTCAGGAATCATGCTGAACCCAGATGTTGGTGGAAGAACAAAGTCCAGATAGCTTTGGGACTAAACCTGCTTTGTGCAACTGATTATTTTGGATATGGGGAAGGAGCCAAGATGCCACACAAATCATGCTTTCCACCTTGAGCTTGGGGGGAGTAGGCATCTGCAGCCATTGCTCCTGAGTCCTAAGATTTTGTTTTCCAGATATGCCCACCTTAATTTATAGAAACTCCTTAGCTGTTGCAAATTATCAATATTTTTAGACTTTGAATTGCTGGAAGGGAATGCACATGAGAGTCAGGCCTTTAATATTCTCTCTCCTCCATGTGCTTGGAAAGAAATTATCCACTGTGGGATCGAGTGACTACTGACTGTTTGCCAGGTGTGGGCTAGATGCTGAACATGGAAAGATGGGTAAGATACGCCCTCTGTCCTGAAGGAATTGGTGTAAGCTTGGAAGTGACATTGTTCTGGAGTGGCAGTTTTGTTGTTTTGTTTTTTTTTTTAAAGATTTTATTTATTTATTTGACATAGACAGTGAGAGAGGGAACACAGCAGGGGGAGTGGGAAAGGGAGAAGCAGGCTTCCCGCGGAGCAGGGAGCCTGATGTGGGGCTCGATCCCAGGACCCTGGGATCATGACCTGAGCCAAAGGCAGACGCTTAACGACTGAGCCACCCAGGTGCCCTGGAGTGGCAGTTTTTAATTTGTGTTGTTTTTACCTGAGTATGTTAGAGGTTTTTCATCTTGACTTTTTTTTGTTGTTGTTAAGATTTTATTCATTTATTTGAGAGAGAGAGAATGAGAGAGAGCAAGCACATGAGAGGGGGGAGGGTCAGAGGGAGAAGCAGACTCCCCGCCGAGCAGGGAGCCTGATGCGTGACTCGATCCCGGGACTCCAGGATCATGACCTGAGCCGAAGGCAGTCGCTTAACCAACTGAGCCACCCAGGCGCCCCTTGACTTTTTTTTTTTTTTTGGATAATGTTTCCCATATGTCATCCAAGCATTAAGTAACTTGAAGGGGCATAACAGCACCAAAGTTAACTTATTTAATTATTTACATTTTAATTTGCTTGTTTACCTTTAGGTATATGTGGGAGGTCTTGTACTAATGTTCTATTTTTATTAACTTTGGCATTTGCTTTTGCTCGGTCGATGTGTACTTCTAAACCCAATGCATCACACTGCAGTTTTAACAACATGGAAGACTAATATAATACATTAAAGAGAGAAGTAGCCAATGTTTTTGCAACACAGAATGAGAAACTTCTCGTATGTGACAAGACCTCCATCCTTGAACTGAAAAACACAACGACTTCGGTGAAATAGACTTCTGTTATTCACAGCTGGAGAGATTGCAATTCACATGGCTTCTAGCATCTGTTAAAGAACATACTCTGAAAGCAGTGTCTTACTGGTTTCCAGTTCCTCTGCAGTCATGAGTTTGAGTCCCAGGCCTTTAATCAACTGGTTCTTTGTCTTTGGGGGGAGATAGAACAAGACCTCTCTCATTTGTCTCTTTGCTGGACTTATGGCTGAAGCTATAAACCCACAAATTGTCCTGTGTATTATTATATATAAAACTATCTGTTAACAATCTCCTCCACTTCTTTACTCTTTGTAAGCTGGGACTGGGTTTAACTACCTTTACATCCCTAGCATCTAACGTGCAGAATTCAGTTCTTCGTGGGTTGACTCGGTTTCCTGCATTATTGATTTTTTTTAAGAAACCAATTTGGCAAAGGCATACAAAAATACACATGCTGCCCCTTGTTTAGCGTGGGATGGAAGGGAGTCCTCTCCCAAACCCGTTTTAAATTTGTTTCTAATTAAAATTTCCGTATGAAACTTTTAACTTTCACAAGGCACGGTAATATATACATGTGTTTTTATTCACTTGGAGAAAACATTTTGATTTAGCTATTTGTGCTGTAGCCACTATAGTTCCTGGTAATGTGTTGACCCAAGAAATCAGCCCATCTCTTGCTCTATGGGGCTTTCTGAAATAACACTTCTCCTTGCCCTGTTAATTACATCATTGTCTGACCTGCCTTTAAGCGGCGTTCCTTCCTGCTTCTGAGCTTTGTTGTTATGCCAGGCAGGGGGAGGAAAATTATTCAGCAGGGCTGTATGAATAATTGTGGGAGGCAGGGGAACCATTGATTAAAAAATGGGGTTGGGCAGGGCACAGTGGAGTCGAGGAGGGAGTTACCATGATGAATGTGAAATTACAATGCCAAAAATATCATTGGGCTCTTATTCTCATGCTCATTCCTACCTTCTTTGATAAGTTTTTATTGTTGGAAAAGCTGGGAATGGATTTTCTCCTCCTGGGCCTTTCCCTATAGTGGCAATGAGAACATGGAAAGAAGGCAAGAAAAAAGAAATGTACGTTTTAGAAGGATCAGCATTTTGCACATGTTAAAATTTGCCATCCCAGATGCCTGTACTCTGTAGGATTTAGAGAATTAGCTTTTCACAATGTCATCCACTTCGTTGGCCATTATGTCCACAAATCTTTCCATGTATTTCTCCTATATGTTTTGTAGGAAAAAAA
>NW_028010246.1:0-861 GCF_054177405.1 Leptonychotes weddellii | reverse complement strand
CTGACTGACTCACACAGGCTCCCCATGTCATACAACTTTTGTTGTTATTTTTATTACATGAGCAGCTGGTAGGGGACACCCACCTTTTCTGATTCATAAACGGCAGTGCACATGTAGCTTACTTTTAGTGGGAGGTGGGAAGGAAAAATTAAAAATATATCCCAAAATTGGCTAAGGCAAAAGAGGAATGGTTGCATGACCTTTTACTATCATGCCAATAAGCCCACCTTAGGCTCATCTAGGGACATGTAACTTAATGCATAATTGATTAGCATTACAGATATTAACAACTCTAAACTATGTTGACCAGGATACAGTTTTATTGCCCTGTACTATGTTAACCAGTTTTGTATCTAATTTAGCATTATCTCAGCATTCTTTTTTACCGGCTCATGATGATTAAAAAAAAACCCAGGTTTATATTTTATTTCAAACCCACTTTGTCATCATGTTAAATAAAACTTTGACATGTTCACTTGTGAATGAGAATTGTGGTTTTTTTTACTTTTATTTTATTATGTTATCTTAATCACCATACATTACATCATTAGTTTTTGATGTAGTGTTCCATGATTCATTGTTTGTGTATAACACCCAGTGCTCCATTCAATATGTGCCCTCTTTAATACCCATCACCAGACTAACCCATCCCCCAACCCCCTCCCCTCTAGAACCCTTAGTTTGTTTCACAGAGTCCATAGTCTCTCATGGTTCATCTCCCCCTCCGATTGCTCCCCCTTCATTTTTCCCTTCCTACTATTTTTTTTTTTAACATATAATGTATTATTTGTTTCAGAGGTACAGGTCTGTGATTCATCAGTCTTACACAATTCACAGCACTCACCATAGCACATACACTCC
>NW_028010245.1:0-861 GCF_054177405.1 Leptonychotes weddellii | reverse complement strand
AGGATTGTTTGCTATAGGAATAGCTTCCATGGAATTGTGTAAGTAGTGGTCCTACCTAATGGGACTTCTGGATTCTTATCTGTTCCCTTTTGATTTCCCAGTCTGTGTACCTTGGCTTGGAATTTTGAGATATTTGTTTCATTTGATTGTCCAGATCACCAATTCAGGTCTTGACATTGACCATCCTTTTCTTCTATTCATCCCCTAAAATGTTTAAACATTATTATATTTTGGTTACAGAAAATCTTAGTCTGTGTGCTAAAATGGATTTTTATGAAGTGCTCTCGTTGTTGTTGTTATTTGTATTGAAATTACCTTTTGTTTCATTTGTATTTCACTATGTTTCTGCATTTCTACTTGTTCTTTAAATGCTGGATGTAGAGTGCATGCTAGAGTGTTCTCTTTGGCCTAAGCCACTCATCAACCCTCAGGCCCATTTGTTTGTGCGTTCTAAGTAGCAGTAATTCCTCCAGGCAATTGACTGTGCCATGGTCTCTGTTCCTATGGGTCTGTTTATTTTATAGCTAGATTCTCTTAACTTACTTTTCTAACTAGGGTATTAATACCATTTTTTCTTTCCCCCAATCTTAATGATAAGGGACAAACATCAAATACTTAATGTTTAGAACGATAATGAGTTCATATGTGCCCAAGTCTATCTACTAAAGAATCTATTCTCTAATTAGTGAGTATGGTATTTCTTAATATTTAATACTACATATGCTTAAAAAGTATTATATAATATTTTATGGAAGTATATTAACACACAGTGTCGTATTAGTTTCAGGTGTAAATATAATGATTCAACAATTCTTTCCATTACTCAGTGCTCATCAGGATAACTGTACTCTTGATCCCCTT
>NW_028010244.1:0-861 GCF_054177405.1 Leptonychotes weddellii | reverse complement strand
AAAAAAAAGTTATTTATGTATTTAGAGATATTAGCTCTTTGCCCAAGATATAAGTTGCAAATATTTTTTCTCAGTATGTCATTTGTCTTTCAGCTTTGTTTAGAGTATTTTTTGCACTTCCATCTTTTTTCCTTTTTATTTTTATGTAATCAAATTAATCAGTCTTTTCTTATATTGCATTTAGGTTTTGAGTCATGCTTAGAAAGCCTTGCCCCACATTGAGGTTACAGAAAAATTAATCAGTTTTCTTCTAATACTTAAATGATTTTTTTGTTTTTACATTGGGATCCTTGATCTGTATGGGTTTTATTCTTGTGTGTGCTGAGGTATGGATCTAATTTTATCTTTTTTTCTTTTTCAAATGGCTGTCCAGTTGTCTCAGTACTGTTCATTAAAAGCTTCATCTTTGTCTCAGTGATTTGAGATAGCATCTTTATTGTGTACTAAACTTTTATATTGATAGAGGGCTTAAAGATCGGAAAGTTATACTTCGTTCTCACTCAAAGTTATCAGTATATTTTGAAGTGAATTACTTCATTAAAAAATAAACAATTTAACTACACAAGGCTATCCATTTGGTGAGAACTGATAATAATTTAGATAAAAATATAATATGCTGGGGGAAAATTGAAGAAATTTTATCTAAGAATTTAGATCTCTTGGAAGATTTTCAAGTGGGCAATTAATATTTTGCAGGTAGTTTCCTGGCATATTTGAGTTTCTTATCTAATAAACAATAAGAGAGTATCTAATGTGATCAGGACTAGATAAGAATAGCATTCAAATAGGCGAAGAGGTAAACATCTTTTTTTCTTAAACTTTTGATCTCTAAAATCACTGATTTGTTTCAAAATATTTTTT
>NW_028010243.1:0-861 GCF_054177405.1 Leptonychotes weddellii | reverse complement strand
AAAACCAAAAGGCTCAAAGGGATGGGTAGGAATCAAAAGTGCTTGAAGCAAGATACATCAAATGAGACATGGTGACAGGCTTTACCAATATTGTTGATTCCCAAACGGTTCAGGCAATGGCCCCAGTCCCGCTCTCAGAGCGTGTGGGGCTGGGTTTCTATCCCAGTTGGGGCAAATCCCTGGATTTCAGGTTAGTCTTTCAAGAGATTCTTCTCAATGAGTTTCTGGCTTATAGACTCGGAACAATGACCATTAATTCACTGGCATCTTGTGAAGCCCAAACCAAGATGTTCTTCATCCTCATTCTCTCAGACATTATGGAATTTCTAATATTGCCTTTGGCAACACTGAGTCCTGGGTTTGGGGAAAATTATTATTATTATTATTTTTGTCAGGGGTATCTGATGTAGTAGCTGTGATTTTAGCTTGTTTTCTACATTTTCCGGGGGGAAGCCCATGCTGTGTTAATCTTTGTGTCCCATTCAACTCTTTGAACTCTTTAAAGGAAGGGCTCTTCCCACTTTGCAGGACTTGAAGGAGCCACACTCCTGTCCTGGAAGAGGCCCAGGCTGCAGACAGCGAAGGAATGTGACTCTACACGGGGCTGTGCAGCATGCCAGGCTGATACCAGCATGGTAAGAAATTGGGGGGATTTCTGTGGATTTTTAACTCACAAGGGTGAGACACTTTGACTTTGGACTTTAATTAATTTGGACTTTACTTACAAGGGAATTTAATTTTTAGACTTTAATCTCTCCCTGGAAATTTTTTTTAAATTTTTTTATTCTTATGTTAATCCCCATACATTACATCATTAGTTCTAGATGAAGTGTTCCATGATTCATTGTTTGTGCATAACAC
>NW_028010242.1:0-861 GCF_054177405.1 Leptonychotes weddellii | reverse complement strand
TCCAGGGAGGGGTCTTCCTGCTGCACATTTCAATTAAGGCAGAGTCACAGCCGCCCAGGACCCGTTGGGAGGGGTCTCTGCTCCTGGCAGCGCCACCACCCCTGCCTGAGCCCCAGCAGTGGGGAGACAGAGATGGTGCCGGCCAGTCTGGAGCAGAGACTAGCGATGCTATCCGCATGCTATGGGCCGGGCCTAGGATGTGCTGACTGCAGTGTGGGGGTCTCCCCTCAGGCCTGGGCTGAGTTCAGAGCTCAGAGCCCTGAAGAGCTAGCCACGCTGCAGCCTCTGGGGTGGAAATCCATGGGTTGGGGGGCTGGGGCTTGCTAACTCTGCCCGGGCCTGGCCTGAGAGCCAGGGGTCTGAGCCCCTCTGTCAGCCCCAGGCCACTCTCAGGCAGTTCAGTGACAGGACGTGGCTCAGAGGAAGCATGCCAGGGGCTCCTCTGAGGAAGGGGCCAGCTGGGGCCTGCCCTGTCTGACCGTGGGGAAAAGGCAGGCCAGGCAGTCCCCACCCAGGTCTGGGCACACCTAGCTCTGAGGGAAGACATCCATTTCTACCTCCCAAACTTGTTTTTCCTCTCTGAGGGCAAGACTGTTTCTAGACTTACAGCCTCTGGGCTTTACAACGGTCAGGGAAAATAAACCTACAGAATGGTCCCCATTTCACCAAGGAGGAAACGGACGTCCAGAGCCAGAAATCTCCGAGAGAGCCCTGGGCAAGGCACAGAACCACTCCCCCCACACCATGCACCCAGCCACCCACTCTGGCTCTGGGATTCCATGTGGGCATGGCTGACATCTGTCAGCTGTTCCCTGCCCCACCACCTGGCTACTTGCCTCAGATGGGCCAAAGGTGCAAGGG
>NW_028010241.1:0-861 GCF_054177405.1 Leptonychotes weddellii | reverse complement strand
TTTATTTATTTATTTGAGAGAGAGAGAGAATGAGAGAGAGAGAGAATGAGAGAGAGAGAGCATGAGAGGGAGGAGGGTCAGAGAGAGAAGCAGACTCCCTGCCGAGCAGGGAGCCCGATGCGGGACTCGATCCCGGGACTCCAGGATCATGACCTGAGCCGAAGGCAGTCGCTTAACCAACTGAGCCACCCAGGCGCCCGACAAACACATTTTAAAAAATGCAGTTGTTAGTCTAAAAGCTAGTATTACTGTAACTGGTTTGTAATTCCACATTTTGTTTTTTTACATAATTTAAGAAAGTAATGCACTTTTAAAAATTACCAGTTTATGTTTTTGGACACATGAACAAAGATATAATTGTATGTAGATGTTGTAATTCTCTTACGTTGACAACTGAAAGGAGCAGGACAGAGAGATGTTAAGGAGCAGAGATTTTGTGTGTTACTGAAGTTAAGCTGGTACAAATCTAAATAAAAATATTGTGATCTTAGGATGTTAAATGTAATTCCCAATGGTGACTGCAAAGAAAATAGATATAGAATATGTACGAAGGGAATGAGAGATGAATTTAAACGTTTCAGTATAAAAACCTAAGCTCAAAAGAAAACAGTAATGTAGGAAATGAGAGACAAAATAGCTATGAGGCTTATGGAAAACCAATCACAGAATGACAGAAGGCCCTCCATATCAGTCAGCCTTCAGAAGGAAGGAAATTCAGAAATATACTACAACATGGATCAACCTGAGAACATTATGCCAAGTCAAATAAGTCAGGTACAAAAAGATGAATACCACATGATTGCACTTATATGAGGTACTTAGAATACTTGTAGAGCCAGAAGGTAGAATAGTGATTTCCAG
>NW_028010240.1:0-861 GCF_054177405.1 Leptonychotes weddellii | reverse complement strand
AGTGCAATTCCTTCTAGAATCTCTTAACGGACAGACCTATAAAACATATGGAAGAATAAGCATCTGCGTGTACATCTACATCGGTATTGTTGGAGGCGTACCCACAGTATTGATCCCTTGAAGTAGACTTGCTGGGTCAAAAGATGGGTGGATTCCTGGTACTTCCCTCCTGAAGGATTCTACCAATCTGCTTCCCCTCCAGCAACGTATGCAGGCACTTCCTTTCTCACACCCTCAACTTTCAAAACATGTTATCCTATATAAAAGTTTTTGTCATTCTGATAGGTGAGAAGTGATATCTTGGCATTGTCTTCATTTGCATTTCTCTAATTATGAGTGTGAACATTTTCAAATATGTCCGAGGGCCATTTTTACATATATTTTTGTGAACTGTCTGTTCATAGTTTATGTGTCTGTTCTTTCACTTATTAGCCCCGGGAGCAGAGCTTCAGTCTGCAAGACGTTAAATGTCACAGTAGTGCCCCTCAACCTTCCCAGGTTGTTATGACAACTGAATGTGAATGTAATCTGTGAAAGTTAAATCACTACACAATATTTTTTGAAGCATAAGAATAATATACTACATGTAAATAATGTATACTCTTACGTTAGTAAATCTGTAGAAACATATCTGCCGGCATAAAAGGCTATAAATTTATAGAACATAGACGGAAAAAATAGAGATAGAAATACCAGAATCCACTTGCATTGAAAAAGGCCTCAACATTACCCAAAGAATTCCTCTTCTAGATTTCTTCACTACTTCTCTGATATGACTACAAATCCTGTCATCACAAATAGACATCTGTAGACTTGAAAGGCATATAGAAAACTGGAATTTTTCCAAAAAATGAAACTACA
>NW_028010239.1:0-861 GCF_054177405.1 Leptonychotes weddellii | reverse complement strand
AAAAAAATATTTTTTAAAAAAGGGATTGATAAGATGTTGGTTGAAAAAGGGAAAAATTTAAAAAAAAATTAACTTTGAAAGACTAAAGAATCATGCGGGAAAAGCCATGGATTCTATGTGCCGTATTCCCCTAGCCCTGGAGTTCTGCCGTTCTCACTGATTGGTAAACTTGGTCTTGGCTGGCAGTTCTCGCTGATCTTCTGGGGGAGGGGCCTGTTGCCATGGTTCCCAAATATCTTTGCCGGAGGCGGAATTGCCCCTCCCTTGCCGACCGGTCTAAGTAATCTGCTCGGGTTTGCTCTCCAGAGCATTTGTTCCCTGCAAGCTTTCCGTACAGATTTGGAGGAGGAGAGTGAAAATGGCCTCCCAATCTCCACTCCAGAGGAGCCGAGAACTCGGGGCCCCAGTCCTCAGTGAGCCCCCAGAGAAAAGCAGTCAGTCACTCCTGTCTCCCGGGTCTCTGGCTGCACTCCGTGCTCACCCGGCCTGTGACCGAGCATTTCTGTCTCTGGCACCCGACCCCGTGTGGAGTCTCCAAACCCAGCAGATCCCTGCAGTGCGCTCCCGTGCCGCTCCTCGGGGAGGAAGGGGAGTCTCCCCGGATCTGCCGCTTGTCAGGTCCCTGCTGGAGGAGCAGTGGCCCGACTGTGCCGCAGATCACGGTTTATGGCCACCCCGAGCTGAGAGCCCACTCCTCGGCTCCGTCTCTGCAGCCAGCTTCCCTGCCCCGATACCTGGGAGCTCTGCCGCACTCAGGCACCCCTGGTCTTTCTGTGACCCTGACGGTCCTGAGACCACACTGTCTCCGCGAGAGTTCCACCCCCCTCTTAGCCACTGGAGCGACATCCCTCAGCGGAGCCT
>NW_028010238.1:0-861 GCF_054177405.1 Leptonychotes weddellii | reverse complement strand
TTTAATTTGAATTTAAACCTGTTTTAAAAGGCATGGTTTACCTTTCTTGTAGGGTCATTGTGGCATTCAAATGAGATAACATAAATATAGTACCTACCAGGCTTCCTGACTAATAGTAGGTACTCAGCAGAAGATAACTATTACACAACTCACACAGCCAGTGTGGAAATGGATGTAGTGATTGGAAGCAAGGGCTATGGATATTTTCTAAGTAATAGTGGACAAGAATGACTTTCCTGAAATGAGTTTCTTCAATAGATTGTGAGTTCCGCAGAGGGCAGGAACTTGGTCTGTGTTATTCACTGCTGTATTCCCAGAGCCTGGATTTGGAGGACAATAAACATTTGTTTAATCAATGGATAGATGACTGTTAGGTCACTGGAGTAATGGATCATGCAAGTGTGATTCTTTTCTTTCCGGGGGTAGGTTAGAAACAGAAAAGATATGCCATTAGTAGGGCTTCCTCCCCACCTCCATCAGATTAACACATAAAGAAGATAAGCAGTGTAGCTCACATGCTAAGCATAAGGGGCTTGGACCAGGAAGTCCTGGACGGGAACCTCAACTCTATCATTCATGCCCATGTAACTTTAAGTGTGCTATTTATTCTCTTCACGGCTCCATTTTCCAATTACATGATTGGAATGATAAAAGTGCCTCTTGGGGGGACGGAGCAAGATGGCGGAGGAGTAGGAGACCTGGATTTCGTCTCCTCTCAGGAATTCAGCTGGATAGGGATCAAACCATTCTGAACACCTACAAACCCAACAGGAGATCGAAGAAAGGAATAGCAACAACTCTCTGAACAGAAAAGCGACCACTTTCTGGAAGGTAGGACGTGCGGAGAAGTGAATCCGAGGC
>NW_028010237.1:0-861 GCF_054177405.1 Leptonychotes weddellii | reverse complement strand
TTGTGTGAATGGGAAAATTAACATTGATTTGCACAGTGACAATTATTTTTTCACTAACAACTGCACCTTTGTTCCATTTCCATGTTTGTCAAAACATTTGATGCCATATAGATGAAAATTTCTCCACCTAGCCACAAAATAAGATTGATTTTCTTTTTAATTTAAACTCAAAGAAGGTCTAGAATTCAATAAAGTTTTAGAAACCACTGCATTTACTTTCATCTCTGTTTTCAAATACTAACCTAGGAACTATAATAATACTAATCCTTTATAGGTCAAGACCCACTCTTTTTTTTTTCTTTTCTTTTCAAATTTTTATTTAAATTCTAGTTAGTTAGCATATACAGTAATATTGGTTTCAGCAGTAGAATTTAATGATTCATCACTTACATATAATCAAATCATAGACAAATATACCACAAGAATGATTTTAGATTAAAACTTAAATGTTAGGATTTAAATTTAAACATATTAAGATTTATTTAAAGGGCGCCTGGGTGGCTCAGATGGTTAAGCGTCTGCCTTCGGCTCAGGTCATGATCCCAGGGTCCTGGGATCGAGCCCCGCATCGGGCTCCCTGCTCAGTGGGAAGCCTGCTTCTCCCTCTCCCACTCCCCCTGCTTGTGTTCCTTCTCTCGCTGTGTCTCTCTCTGTTAAATAAATAAATAAAATCTTTAAAAAAAAAAAAAAAAGATTTATTTAAATATAATTCTAAATTACTTTTTAGGCATTGTTTCATGCAAAGAGATTATTATGTATTTTTTTCCATACATTATGATAAAATTTATTTATAACTTTGATTAATCATTTTCTTTAATTCTGGACACTGAGGTAGAAAATAAATTCTGGAAGCAGGAATCT
>NW_028010236.1:0-11788 GCF_054177405.1 Leptonychotes weddellii | reverse complement strand
CAAGTCACAGCACTCACCATAGCACATACCCTACCCAATGTCTATTACCCAGCCACCCCATCCCTCCCACCCCCCACCACTCCAGCACCCTCAGTTTGTTTCCTGAGATTAAGAATTCCTCATATCAGTTATTTTTAATACTCTTGTCTTTTAACATCTATTCTAGAATTAAAAGTAATTTACTTGCCATTACAGTATTACAGTATTTTGTATTTATATATTCATCTTTACCAACAAGTTTCCTTCTTTACTATCATGTTGGGTTTTGTTTTTTGTTTTGTTTTGTTTTGTTTTATTTTGTTTTGTTTTAGTATTCTTTTGTTACCTTTAGCATTTCTTGTAAGACAGCCTAGTGGCCATAAACTCTTCAGGTTTTGTTTGTCTGAGTCTTTATCTCTCCATTTATAAAGGATAGTTTTTCTGGATATAATATTCTTGGTTGGTAAATTATTTATTTTTAAACTTTGACTATATCATCCCACTCTCTTCTGGCCTGCAAGTTTTCTGCTGAAAATCCATTGAATGTCTAAAGAGAGTCCCCTCTATGTGACAAGTTGCATTACTTGCAGAGCTACTTTACTTTTTCTATTTTCAATATTCTCTGTGACTTCTGGTGATTTGGTTATAATGTGTCTTGTGGGTTTGTTTGGGTTCATCTTAATTGATGTGTTTTGGTCATCATGGATCTGGATGTTCACATTTTCTTCCCCAGATTTGGGGAGTTTTTATCCATTCTTTCCTTGAACAGACTTTCTAGTTCTTTCTCTCTACCTTTTCCTGCTGGGATGCTGGGATTTCCATAATGCATATATTGTTCTTCTTAATGATGTCCCATAAATCCCTTAATCTTTATTCTTTTTTATTTTTTTTTCTTTTTGCTTTCCTGACTGAACTGTTTCCAATGACTTATAATCTGGATTCATACATCCTTTCTTTTGCTTGATCTAGTCTGATTTTGAATCCTTCCAGTGAATTTTTCATTTCAGGTATTGTGTTCTTCAGTTCTTTGATTTCTATTTCATATGTTTTAATATTTTCTATCTCTTAAAATTCTCAGTTTGTTCATGCATTATTTTTTAAAGATTTATTTATTTATTTATTTATTTTAGAAAGAGAGAGAGAGCATGAGTGGGATGGGCAGAGGGAGAGAGAGAATCTCAAGTGGACCTTGAGATTATGACCTAAACCAAAACCAAGAGTCAGACATTTAACTGACTGCACCACTCTGGGGCCCCATTGTTCATGCATTATTTTCTAAACTTGTTGAGCTTCTCTGTGCCAATTATTTTGAATTCTCTGTCAGGTAAATCAGAACCATATAATTCTGTTTTATTAGTAGCAATTTCTGGAGATTTATCTTGTTATTTTTTTTAACATATTTACCCATTTCTTTATTTTTCTTGGCTTTCTGCATTGGTTCCTGTGCAATAAACAAAGCAGGCACTTCTCTTGGTGTTCACAGACTGGTATTTCTTACCCTCCCATTGGAGAAGCTAAAAGCTGAGTTATTTTCTCAACCATAGGGTACTGTGCTAACATTAGGGATTCTGGCAAAAGTAGGTCTCATAGTTCCCTATTGGCTTCAGTGGGTTGATTTTCATGTTTGCCTAGAGTACTAAAGCCTTTCAATTAGTTTTTGGATTTCTCACAAAGAAAATTTGGCCATGAATTGTTGCTGAATCAATGTATTCATTTGGGAAAAGAGTGTTCAAGGCTTCCTGCTCTACCATCTTCTTGATATCACTCCTATTTTCTATACCTTGTTTTATTCAAGTATCTGAAATACCATAAAATAAAGATTTATAAACAAATTGTGTTAACATTCTGTGAACAGTTATCATTGACTTGATTAAAAAAATAAAACATTAGCAAAATATTTTAATATTAAAGAATATATGATATAAATATTACATTTATCTGAAATTTAAAAAAATTCTATCAGTTTAATTTGTACATATTAACTTATACACTCATTTTTAATTGTTACAATCATAGTACATTCACTCCATGTACCATACTACTTTATTTGTCTATCATACACTTGTGAACAATTTCTACACTTCTTTCATAATTTTTATTTACAATCATTAAATATCATCCTGTCAAACATTTCAATTATTTTAAATGGAGTATCTGCCCTTCAGCATGAACCATTCCATGATAGATGGAAACTACAGATTCCAATTCAAGATACGTTCTAATCCAACTTTTTTTTATTTCTAATTGTGTAAAGATTTGAAAGTAGAAACATTTTTGCCCAACTAATTCAAAGCTTGTTTTTTTTTTTTTCATTTTTCATTACAGGAATCACAGAAAAATACTCTGATTTCATTCATGAAGAGAGGTAATCTTAGTCATGCAGTTATATAGTACTGTTAGGCTATAGAAAAGAACACAAAAGCAATAGTAAAATAGTATGATGCTGCTTTACGTTTAAGGCTTATCACCTGCTTACAGATTCTAAACACTGCAATTGCTGTTTGTTTTTTTCTGTAGTTACCAGTGTCTGTTTTTTGCATGAAAGAAAGTGAGCTGTGACTCTTGATGTGTTGAGATCTGATACAAGCCATCACAGTAGAAGACTACTTGACATTTAACTTTTCTTTCTTTTTTTTTTATTGTTGAACATTTAACTTTTCAAAGAATGTTACCTAGCTTTGCTTCTCTCCTACTATTATGGTAAATGTTCTCACAGTAGGGAGACATTTCATTTTTGTGGTTATAGAAAGAAATCAAATCTATAAACATAACCTCTTCAAGGACAATAAAGCCACATTTTCAACATGAAATTTGATTTTATATTAACCACATATTATGGTACTTACTGTATTTATGAGAGTCTAGGAAAGGCCAAAAACAATATTCAATTCCCACATTCCCAGATACAATTCAGCATGTTTTTCTCACCCTCCCTTACATTAGGCATTTGTATTTTACTGCTACAGTGCACAATAAGCAAAATAGTGTGCTTTTACCAGAAACTGTCATGTGTTTTCTCCTTCTGTTTCCTAAATAATAATCCAGATCATGAAATAAAAATCTGAGGGTTTTCATTAATCAGTGATGATTGCTTGTCATGTATCTTCCATTTCCTTGCACTATGGTGAATCATTTCACCTGCTGTCATAGTCTTACTCTGCCCACCTAGTTCCTGGCCTGAGAAACAGAACAGCTCCAGATGAGCAAGTGGTATAGTTGGAGCCCTGCAGGGGTGTTGAATACCATGCAGGTTTCAAGGTAATTCCACTTTTTTTTTTTTTTGACAGAGAGAGACACAGTGAGAGAGGGAACACAAGCAGGGGAAGTGAGAGAGGGAGAAGCAGGCTTCCCACGGAGCAGGGAGCCCGACGCGGGGCTCGATCCCAGGACCCCGGGATCACGACCCCAGCCGAAGGCAGACACTTAACGACTGAGCCACCCAGGCGCCCCGGTAATTCCACTTTCATATGGTGATTCATTCTGGTTATATAGCTATATAATTTGTTCTCAGTCCCAATAAACCAAGGAAAAATAACTCTGAGCAAAATAAAAATGATAGAAACAGAAACCAGATGCTCAAAACTTGAAGCATACTTACCTCTTATTTCCTTGAAGGACACATTTTGTCAATGGGATCTTTAATACAAAAATAATATATTCTAGTACATAATTGTATCAGTATTTTCCTATTTTCCCTTTAGTTCTTAAGAAGCAAATTGACTTGACAGTATGCAAAATTTCCTTTAGTATGTGCCTAGAAAGCCGAAGGAGTATCTGTGGTTCATTAGCCTCTGAAAACTTAGATGTCTGTTTAACATGTCCATATCTGTAACCTTTTGAAGAGAAACAAGTCAGCCTTGACCTAACATCTGTCTAAGACATTAGCTGCTTTATAAATTATGTGTTATTCAAAAGAGCATATTAGATTATATTTCTCAGAAAATGCAACATTCTTCTTTAAAATGAATGTGTGTTATGGTATTAAATGGACTGAACAGCACATTCACAGCTGTTTTTGCCAGTGATCAGGGAAAAGATATAGGGCAACAAAAGAATCCTCAGAGCATACAGGAGTGAAATGTTTATCAGCAAAATGTTATCTGGCCCCTAGGCTTCTGCTCATCTTCATCTCATGACAGATACTCAATGAACAGAGTAAGTCTCTGAAAAAAGTCCAGGAAAAATCTTTTTCTTAAAGATTTTTTTATTTTATTTATTAAAGAAAGAGAGAAAGAGAGAGCATGAGCAGGAGGGATAGAGAGAGGGGGAGAAGCAGAATCTGTGCTGATCAGGGAGCCTGACACAGAGCTCGATCCCAGGACCCCGAGATCATGACCTGAGGTGAAGGCAGATGTTTAACTGACTGAGCCACTCAGGTGGTCCCAGGGAAAATCTTCTTAAATCATCTGTGCTCTTTGTTATATTTTTCTACATCATTACCGTTACAGCATAATTTTGCATTGGGAGCAAAAGAATGTAATACCTTTGTATTCTGGTGAGCCAAAAAGGAGAGTCTTGTCCTACTAAGCTTAGAAATAACCAACCAGCTAGGTAATTAAAATCTCTGCTAGAAGTAAACATGAGTAAGTTCTCAGCTTTTTCCATGGAGAATTCCAAATATAGGTTGGCAAAGAATATGATTCAGACTTAATTGTCTGGAAAATAAGATGGCTATTTTACAAGTGTTTAGATAAATTTGCCTCCCATTCTGCTTTGTTTTTTTAAGGCTGATATGTTTCTTTTGCCTCTATATATTAATGTCCATTTACAGAATATAAGTATTCCATCACCTTCTCTCATAATAGCTTTTTCCATAATACTTGTTTCTCTCAAAGTAGTAGTAGTAATTCATATCTTGTATTTGTATAACTCCTATAGTTTTCAAATGAAACAAAATGCATTACTTTATTTGTGGAATATATGATTAAATATCCAAATGGAATTTCACTATAAGATGCTATAATAATTGCCCTAGAAGATAAATAATACGGACTTTCTGAATATATTTGCCAAATTATTATATTATTATAAAAGCAATAAAATAAAAATACAAGTCTTTTAAATATATGATCTAGATTTAATCTTTTTTCAAAGATTTTATTTATTTATTTGAGAGAGAGAGAAAGCAAGGGGGAGAGGCAAGGGACAAATAGGCTCCCCTCTGAGTGGGGAGCCCGAGAACACAGGGCTAGGTCCCAGGCCTCTGGGATCATGACCCAAGCCGAAGGCAGACCCTCAACCAACTGAGGCACCCAGGCACCCTAGATTTAATCTTTAATTAACATCAAGCAAAAAGGTTATGAGGCACGGTCTCAAATTTTACCTCTTTCAATTAAACTTGTATGACCTTGGTAAAACACTTAACCTCTGTAACCTCATCTGTCTTATACACACTGAGGATAACAGTGTGTACTTCACAGGACTGTAGTGAGGACTAAATAGGTAATGAATCCAGAAACAACTGCATGTAGTAGATCCTTAGTAAATGCATAGAAATTTCTAATTTACAAAAAAAACCTAAGACAATACATATATTAAGAAAATATAAAGTAAAAAGGTGAGATAAAGAAAGGACAAATGATTCACAAACTTCACCTTTCTAAATCAATGCTCTATAAATCCACGTATCAGATTATTCTGGTTAACTTACTCTATCATTGTATTTAATGCCTCCCCATTTTAAAATTTATTTCAACCCAGAATCGCTTTTAAATCTTTTTTTTTCCCGTGAGTAAGCAACTCTATAACTCTTCCTTCTAAAAGGCTGGCATTTCATTTGTTTACATAGGAAGAGTTTCAAGACCATTACAGTGTTTATAAAAGGCTGAGTTTCCTTTTGGTTGATAGATTGACAACATAATGCATGCAATGGTTTTGTAGGTTTTTTTTGTACCAACAAATTTTCCTTTCCAAATCTAATATGAATTTGGTTCTTGTTTATCTTTCAGTGTTTTTCTATGAAAAAAAATATGTATATACTTTATAAGGAGGATGTTTATGAATTACAGCTCTGTCAGGGAGCAATTGAAAACCTCTCTCTTTTTCTTTTCCAATTAATATGATCTATCTGCCTGCAATACTGTGGGGAGAACAGAGGATAAAGGAAAAGGGGAATGTTTTTAAAAGACTACATAAATTTTTAGTATTCAACTTGAGCCATATCTTATTCTGGAAGATTTACATAAAAGAAGACCCCTTCTTTGTCCTCAGCAACTCATTCCCCTGCATAATAGCACAACGAAGGTAAAATCTCTCCCTCAAAACTTGGTTTGGTTTCTCTAAACCTATTATTTTTCTTGTTAGTTTGTGATGTGTACATGTAGAAAGTATAATGCAATGTGGTAAGTATTGCAATGGAGATAAAACCAACAAAAACTACATCACAAAACAAAGTTAAAATGTAGTCATAAGGAATATAGTCAATATTGTAATAGCAATGTAACAGGACAGATGGTAGCTACCCTTGTGGTAAACATAGCATAATGTATAAACTTGTCAAATCACTAAGTTGTACACCTGAAACTAATGTAGCACTGTGTGTCAACCATTTTCAAACAACAAACAAAAATATTTGTTTAGGAAAAAATGGTCACCTTATACTTTATTCCAATTATATTAATACTGGTTTGAGCCCACATCTCAAAACTGTCATAAACCCATTACCTCTATGTAGGATTTCTCCATCTCCAAAAAGCATCAAAGGTCAAAGAGATTTCCACAGTCTAAATGTGGGGTTCAGCTCTACTTCACAGCCACGGAGAGACACAGATCTGCAACTGGAATTTATTATTCAGTAAAATGATGTGGCTATTGACAATGCACCCTGCCCATCTTGACTGTTGATTCTTTTATTCACTTAACAGATATTATTAATTGATGTTATGTTCCAAGTATCATTTTAGATGCTGGAAATACAGCAGCTAGAAAAACAAAGATGTTGTTTTTACAAACCTTACATTTCAGTGACAATAATAATTATTTAATGTCAGATATTATTTATAAATATAAATATACACTCTTTCCAATGAAGAAAAAATATTATCCCAAAGTTATAAATGAGCAAAGTGAAACATAAACAGGTTAAATAATTTGCCCAATTTTCCATAGCTAGTAAGGGGTTGATTTGAACTCACACAATCTAGTTCTAGAATGAATGATTATAACCATTATATTTTGATGTTTTGCTGCTTTATCAGTACTGTCCAAAATTTTCCTTTGAGCCCAGTTATTAAGGGGAGGGCACTCTGCCATACTGAGTCTTCAATAGGAAACAAGCCTCTTCCCTAAAGGCCAAGGGAGGCCAAAAGTAAGCAGATGTCCAGTGTTGTGTCTCTTACTACCCATTTCTAGAGGCACCAGCCCCACCAGGGACACTGGCTCTAGATTGGTTTGGGCATCCATCCCTTGTGGCTCTTTTCCTCCTAGATGATCCACATAAGTTTTACCTTCCAAATTTTTAAGCAGAATTGACTTTGGAAAATAGAATATCCATCACAGCACTTAATGTCAATATTGCAGCTATCCCCAGGAGGCCCAACCTACACATCACAAACAGTACAACTTCTCTCATTTTCTAAATGGTAAACTATCTTCAATGTCTCATGTGTACTTTATTTTCTTATGAATTAAGCAATGACTTTGTTTAATTTTCTCTGTATAAATAAAAACAAATAAAATATTAATGGGACATCTTTGTAAATTGTTGTGCTGTGTAGTAAAAAAGCATAGAGTTAAAGTTATTACAGCATCAGGATAAAACTTATAGGGAAAGAAATCTTTGACCATGGACTTGGAGGATAAATAAGAATTTTTCCATTTATAGAAGTAGGGGAAGCAAACCAGGTCAAGAAAGACAATGAGTCATTATGGTGGGTCAATAGTCTGACAAGACTTTCTCCTTTGCTTCAGCAGCATTGTGTGTATGTCTCTGTTATAAAACCTATAAAATATATGTAATTATTAAGTTACATCTCTGTTTTCCTCAGTATAATCTCAGATTATGGGATCAAGGATTATAACTTTATTATTTTCCTACATGAAAGCCAGGCAAATAAGCATGCAATAAACATTTGTGTTAAAGGATGAATAAACTGATATTGTTAAAGAATACATAGTATGGTAAAAGATACAGAAGAATAGTGGATAGAAAGAGTTCTGAATATGAAGACCTGAAGGGGTTGTGAAGTACATTATAGCAAGAATTTGTGTCTTCTAGGCCAGTATTCTCAGTCTTGTTTGTGGTGCCATAGGGCTTTTTGAGACCCTTTCAAGACATTCATAAGGTCAAAACTATTTTTGCAATAATGCTAAAACAATATATTAATTTTTCCTCTTGTTCTCTCATGAGATCACAGTGAAGTTTTCCAGGCTACACGACCTGCAATGAAATAATTATTTTGATGGGAAATGCAGTGTGAATTTATGTATTCTTATTTTTAAAATGTCTTCAATTTTACTATTTAATAGAGTACATGGAGATAGACCCATATAACCTGCATGAGCAAAAGTTGCTTGAGTTCCTCAATAATTCATAGGAGCATAAGATTCCTGAAACCAAAAATGTTGAGTATTACTGTTCTAGGTAAATGATTAAATTTTTGAAATGGGGTGATGATATGATTATGTCAGTCCTATTTTGCTATGCAGTTAGTAGAGGTAAGACAATTAAGGCTTTTGGGTCTAAAAAGTCCATTATCTATATATTTTTATGTCTTAATGATGTAGTTACATTTTACTTGTTTATTTATTTATTTTTTTTTATTATGTTATGTTAGTCATAACATATATAACATATTAGTTTTTGATGTAGTGTTCCATGATTCATTGTTTGTGTATGACACCCAGTGCTCCATGCAAAATGTGCCCTCCTTAATACCCATCACCAGGCTATCCCATCCCCCCACCCCCTCTCCTCTGAAACCTGTTTGTTTCCCGGAGTCCATAGTCTCTCATGGTTCATCTCCCCCTCTGATTCCCCACCCTTTCATTTTTCCCTTCCTTCTTCTATTGTCCTCCATGCTATTCCTTATGTTCCACAAATAAGTGAAACCATATGATAATTGACTTTCTCTGCTTGACTTATTTCACTTAGCATAATCTCCTCCAGGTCCATCCATGTTGATGCAAAAGTTGAGTATTCATTCTTTCTGATGGCTGAGTAATATTCCATTGTATATATGAACCACATCTTTTTTAGCCATTTGTCTTTTGAAGGGCACCAGTTAGAATGGCAAAAATTGACAAGACAAGAAACAACAAATGTTAGAAAGGTTGTGGAGAAAGGGGAACCCTCTTACACTGTTGATGGGAATGCAAGTTGATACAGCCACTTTGGAAAACTGTGGAGGTTCCTCAAAAAGTTAAAAATAGAACTACCCTATGACCCAGCAATTGCTGGGCATTTACCCCAAAGATACAGGATGTAGTGAAAAGAAGGGCCATATACACAATGTTCATAGCAGCAATGTCCAAAATAGTCAAACTGTGGAAAGAGCCATTATGCCCTTCAACATTTTACTTGTTTTTAAAGAAAATTCAATATGGTCATGTTAGATGCAGCTTTGAAATACTATCCATGACCATAAACTCAAGTGAAGTAAACATTCAGCCATTATCTATTGATTAAACTTGGTTTACTCTGCCCTTAAAATAGAATAAAATTTCCCTTTAGGAATGTGACTCCGGGTAAAGAAGGTAATCATCTATATTATAAGTACTACATTGAACTATATATGTTTTATGGTAACAAAGGAAGCTGGTGATATATTTAGCTGCCCACACTATAGCATTTATGAGTCTTGCTATCCAGTCTGAACAAATTTAAAGTACTTTGTAACAGTTATTCCAAAGTGTTTTATGCCCTCTGGTGACCATTTGAAACTTTGTTCTTTTTTTTTTTTTTTTATAAATTCCTTACCTCAAAAACTTTATATTTGGTTAACTTTGAATAAGCAGAATCTAATTTTAAGTGCTATCATATTTTGGCTGCAGTTTGGGAACTTCTTAGTCTGATAACAATAGGGTGCTTGCTATGTAAAATTCATTTCCTGAACTCATTTTCACCTCACTTGGATACTTTTAATTTTCCATTTTCTCTTAATGTATGAGTCAAAGGTGCCATCCAAGTCGGTATCAAAAAGAGGGCAGAGAAGACACCTGTTGTGAAGATTTTTTAAATCAGTAGAAAGTGTATTATCGAATTTCTACTTTCATTTATAATAAACCTCCAAAAAGAAAAAAAAAAGTATAATGAACATTATAGTAATTACACAGCCATGATAAATTACTGTTTATTGAGACATTGATTGAGGTCTATGCTTCTCTATTTTTCTGGGCTTAACAGAGATAGCAATGATTACCAAATGCTCATATTAACATATGTTATAATCTTCTTTTACTCTGAAAGCTTCCCAGGTAGTTTATCAACTTTACCAAAGAATTTACAAATAATTAACCTAAAAATGTCTTCTTAAAATTTCCATTCAAAACAGAAATATCAATTTGGCCTCTTTAGTTTTCATATCAGTGTCACTGTCCATGTGCATGGAATGACTGGTTACAAAAGACAATAGATTTATGTTTCAAAGCTCTTGTTAATAAGAGATTAAATTCATATTATTGATTGTAAGCATATTGACACTTTTGATTTTTAATTAATCAACTGTCCATTGCACATTCTTTGATTTTAGTACAAATTGCAAGTCATTTCTATCTCATAGGTAGATAGAATCTAAGCCTCAAATTACAAAAGTATTTTTTCTCATTTTTTCCCCACAATTCTCCAGTTACTTGTGAAGTAAAAAGAAGATGAAACATTGAGTGAGATAATTTTGCCTTTAACATCTGAGAGTCTTCACATACTCTAAGTTTGAAATGAAGTATTATATATGACAGATACAGTAAAATGAAAAAGAAGTACCTAGGATTCCTGAGAATAAAGACATCCTGATTATTTTTCCACATAAATTGGAAATTAGAAAACCTCTGTGCAAAATGTATAGGATGATGTAAACATGATATCACTTTTTTAGAGAAGACATTAAGGAATAAAGTTTGGAGATGTGTCCAATGCTATGAAATTTTCAAGAAAAAAAATTAGAACTTCAGGTCTTCTGAATCTGTGCTCCTGTTCAAACAACTCAACAATTATATTCTTTCATTTTTTTTTAATTAATATATTGAGGGCTTTTGGAGAAGTTTTAGGATCACAGCAAAATTGAGCACTAAGTACAGAGAGAGTTCCCATGATCCCTGCCACATAAATACATAATCTCCTCCACCATCAGTATTCCACATCAGTGTGGTACATTTGCTAGAATCTAAGGACCAATATTAACATGGTATTACCAACCATAGTCCATAGTTTCAAATGGGTCTCAAACTTGCTTTTGTACTTCTTTAGAGGTTTTAAGAAATGCACAATAGCATGTATTGATTATTATATCATACAGAATAGTTTCTCTTCCCTAAAAATCCCCTGTGTTCCATCAGTTCATTCCTATCCCCCACCACCTCCCAAAAAACCTGGCAACCACTAATCTTTTTACTGCTTACATAGTATTATTGTCTTTCCCAGGATGTTATATAGTTGGAATCACACAGTATGTAACTTTTTCAGTTTGCCTCTTTTTTCTTCACTTACATTTAAAGTTCCTCCATGTTCTTTTTTGGTGGCTCATTTCTTTTCAGCACTAAATAATATTCTACTGTATTGATGTATCACAGTTTATTTAACCATTCACCTGTCAAAGGACATTTTTGTTACTTTCGAATTTTAGTAATTATAAATAAAGCTGCTGTGAATGTACCT
>NW_028010235.1:0-861 GCF_054177405.1 Leptonychotes weddellii | reverse complement strand
TTTTAGAGAGCGAGCGAGAGAGAAACAGCATGAGAGGGGAGAGGGTCAGAGGGAGAAGCAGGCTCCCTGCTGAGCCAGGAGCCCGATGTGGGACTCGATCCCAGGACCCTGGGATCATGACCTGAGCCAAAGGCAGACACTTAACCATCTGAGCCACCCAGGCGCCCCCCTGCTCTTGCTATATTAAAAAAAAAAAAATCTTTAAAAAACAAAAAAACAAAAAAGGATTTTATTTGAGAGAAAGAGCATGAGCAGGGTGGGGGAGGGGAAGGGTAGAGGGAGAGAGAAGCAGACTCCCTGCTGAGCAGGGAGCCCCACACAGGGCTCAATCCCAAGACCCTGAGATCATGACCTGAGCCGAAGGCTGCCGGGTAACCAACTAAGTCACCCAGGCGCCCTAGGATGATTTTTCTTTAAGGTTAAGCCATTCTATTTAATTCCAGTTTTAGGACATGTCTGAAGTAAGGATGAGGAATATCCTGCTAAGTTTGTGTAAATTTTCAATTTTTTTGACAATGGTGAGCTATTCAGATCCTCATTTTATTGATGAAAAAGAGTCAAAAAGAGGTAAAATCACTTGCCCCATATAAGGGTTTCTGGATTTATCAGGAGCATTAATTTGGTTTTGGTAAATATCTCTCATTTAAGGTGCTTGCATACTTGCTTGGTGCCAGTTATTTGTTCTTCAGCTTTTCATTGCTCACCAGTATCAGTGAAAAAGATCAGCTCTGTCTTCCCCTGGGCATCTTGATATTTTGGGGGCAAGGAGGGAAGAAAGTTTGCAAATAGCCGAACAGGAGACTAGAACTGCAGTCTGTTGTTCATTAGCTGATGGCTGGCGCTTGGGCTTGCAAGGAGGGA
>NW_028010234.1:0-861 GCF_054177405.1 Leptonychotes weddellii | reverse complement strand
TTGGTTCTTGGCTGGCTGTTTCTCATCATTCTCCGCCCCCTTCTGTGTCTTCATGGAGCTTTACTGGGGGTCCTATGCCTGGAGCAGTAACTGGGGACTTGCGGAATTCCTGCTTGCAAACCCAGCTTGGTAGAGTTCATAAATTCTTCACAGTCACACTAGACAGGTGCTGAGAGCAGCCGCATAGAGACACACACTGCAGAATATTTCCGTACTCTTGTTCCCGCAGCTTCCTCCTTGCACGTTGTGTGAAGCCATTTCTTAATGGCCATTGGCATTTTCCATCCCCACAGCTGATACGAGCATGGTGGACTCTAGTGCTATAAGGCTGAGACCCAGCAAAGTGCTTGCCATGAGCTATGGGAAACATGTAGAGCTGAGAATATTCAGGGCCTGTGGTGATACCACCAGTCCTGTAGAGCCGTGAGGTCTGGGTGGGGTGTGACAGGACCTGGCCTACTTTCCAGCGTGCACCAGGAGAAGACAAGGCATGGAGAGAGGACTGCGTATCAGGACACACATGTGTAGATGTGCCTTTACAGACACAGAGTACAGTCTATCATCTCAACTCTTTCTGATAGTGAGTGTCAAATGTTACTACATTTAATCTCAATAAAATTACCTGTTGTTAAGGAACTGTGTGACATGCATATTTGTGAACTCCCTGAATGCCATCCATGAGTTTCGGTCTTTGTGTCTATGCAAGTACTACTTTCTCTTCTGGAAACATATTTTGCTCAATCTGCCACATGCAAAATTCTTACTTGTTATTTGGAAAACAACCAAAAAAACCCAAAAAACAAAAAGACCCTCTCAGGTACAGCAGTGTCCCTGAACCTAAACTCTTCTACAGGGGCTTCT
>NW_028010233.1:0-861 GCF_054177405.1 Leptonychotes weddellii | reverse complement strand
ATTTTTTTTATTATTTTTTAAAGATTTTATTTATTTATTTGAGAGAGAGAGAATGAGAGAGAGCACATGAGAGGGGGGAAGGTCAGAGGGAGAAGCAGACTCCCTGCCGAGCAGGGAGCCCGATGCGGGACTCGATCCAGGGACTCCAGGATCATGACCTGAGCCGAAGGCAGTCGCTTAACCAACTGAGCCACCCAGGCGCCCTAAGATTTTATTTTTAAGTAATCTCTACACCGAACATGGGGCTCAAACTCACAACCTTGAGATCAAGAGACGTGTACTCTACTGACTAAGCCAGCCAGGCACCCCTCTTTTTCCTTTTAGCATCTGTTCTATACTAGTAAATTTGATGATCAATGACTCCCATTCTTGGTGGGAAAAATGGTATATTAGGTAGTGTAAGGCTGAAAGTTACATGGAGAGACCAAGGGTCAGTGTGATAATTTCTAGAATAATTTCTTTCCTGTAAAACAGTTAAAACAAGCAGGTCAGCAGGAACCCTCATTTCTTGTCTTCTTCAGGTGTATTAAGTTTCTCCCTTGCTGTTGTTGTACTCTGCTTTATGATGCTGTCGATCTGTGTGATTGTGCCTGGCATCCAAAGGCAGGTTCTACTAGGAATAAAAGGGGTGGAGGGCATTGAGAAGCTTGTGGTCTTACCACCCAGGCCAGAAGTGGTGCATAACGTCGTATGCATACTCCATCAGCAGAAACAGCCTCACTGTCCCACCTCATTGCAAGGGCACTGGGAGCTGTTATGTAGCTTGGCAGCCACATACCTGGTCACAATTAACTTCTATGGAAGAGGGTGACGCAGATTTCAGGGGACAGCTTGCTTGTCCACTCTTTTTTTTTTTTTTTT
>NW_028010232.1:0-861 GCF_054177405.1 Leptonychotes weddellii | reverse complement strand
AGAGAGAGAGAGCACAAGCAGGGGAAGCAGCAAGCAGAGGGAGAAGCAGGCTCCCTGCTGAGCAAGGCGCCTGATGTGGGACTTGATCCCAGGACCCTGGGATCATGACCTGAGCTGAAGGCAGACGCTTAACTGATTGAGCCACCCAGGCATCCCCCAGGTTGTCTCTCTTTTGAGAGTCTAATGGAACTGTCCAGTAGAACTTTCTGTGATGATGGAAATGTTCTATTCTGCATTAGCCAATGTGGTAGCCATTTGCCACATGTAGGTATTAAGCACTTGAAATGTGAATAGTACAGCTGAAGAGCTGAATTTTAATTTAATTTAATTTAATTGAAAGTTTAAATGGCCCCTTCTGGCTAAGGCCATTGTTTGGACAAATAGCTCTAGCTTGTAATCACATCCCTTTCATCTTTTTGGGTGAACTTATTTCTTTCTTGTTTTTTAAGATTTTATTTCTTTTTTTTTTTAAAGATTTTATTTATTTATTTGAGAGAGAGCACATGAGAAGGGGGAGGGTCAGAGGGAGAAGCAGACTCCCTGCCGAGCAGGGAGCCCGATGCGGGACTCGATCCCGGGACTCCAGGATCATGACCTGAGCCGAAGGCAGTCGCTTAACCAACTGAGCCACCCAGGCGCCCTTAAGATTTTATTTCTAAGTAATCTCCACACCCAGCAGGGGGCTCAAACTCATGACCCCAAGATCAAGAGCCACATACTCCACTGACTGAGCCAGTAAGGCACCCCTTGTGAAATGATATCTAACATTTTCCTTATTTTTGAAACTCAAGGGTTCCAGTCAAGGTCAACATGAGAAGCAGGAATATTCGCAGGCACAAGAATCAGGTAATTGGCTGGTCT
>NW_028010231.1:0-861 GCF_054177405.1 Leptonychotes weddellii | reverse complement strand
TCCAATCCGTGAGCATGGAACGTTTATCCATTTCTTTGTGTCTTCCTCAATTTCTTTCATGAGTATTTTATAGTTTTCTGAGTACAGATCCTTTGCCTCTTTGGTTAGATTTATTCCCAGGTATCTTATGGTTTTGGGTGCAATTGTAAATGGGATCGACTCCTTAATTTCTCTTTCTTCTGTCTTATTGTTGGTGTATAGGAATGCCACTGATTTCTGTGTGGTGATTTTTATATCCTGTCACTCTACTGAATTCCTTTATGAGTTCTAGCAGTTTTGGGGTGGAGTCTTTTGGGTTTTCTGCATAAAGTATCATATCATCTGCAAAGAGTGAGAGTTTGACTTCTTCTTTGCTGATTTGGATGCCTTTGATTTCTTTTTGTTGTCTGATTGCTGTAGCTAGGACTTCTAATACTATGTTGAATAGCAGTGGTGATAGTGGACATCCCTGCCGTGTTCCTGACCTTAGGGGGAAGCTCTCAGTTTTTCCCCATTGAGAATGATATTCGCTGTGGGTTTTTCATAGATGGCTTTTAGGATATTGAGGTACATACCCTCTATCCCTATACTCTGAAGAGTTTTGATTAAGAAAGTATGCTGTACTTTGTCAAATGCTTTTTCTGCATCAATTGACAGGATCATATGATTCTCGTTCTTTCTTTTGTTAATGTATTGTATCACGTTGATTGATTTGCGGATGTTGAACCAACCTTGCAGCCCAGGGATAAATCCCACTTGGTCGTGGTGAATAATCCTTTTAATGTACTGTTGGATCCTATTGGCTAGTATTTTGGTGAGAATTTTTGCATCCATGTTCATCAAGGATATTGGTCTGTAATTCTCCTTTTTGATGGGGTCTTT
>NW_028010230.1:0-861 GCF_054177405.1 Leptonychotes weddellii | reverse complement strand
ATCCATTCATCTGTTGAAGGGCATCTTGGCTCTTTCCAGTTTGGCTATTGTGGACATTGCTGCTATGAACATTGGGGTGCATATGGCCCTTCTTTTCACTACATTTGTGTCTTTGGGGTAAATACCCAGTAGTGCAATTGCTGGGTCATAGGGTAGCTCTATTTTTACATTTTTGAGGCACCTCCACACTGTTTTCCAAAGTGGCTGTACCAACTTGCATTCCAACCAACAGTGTAAGAGGGTTCCCCTTTCTTCACAACCTCTCCAACATTTGTTGTTTCTTTCCCTGTCCATTTTGGCCATTCTAACTGGTGTAAAGTGGTATCTCAGTGTGGTTTTGATTTAGATTTCCCTGATGGCTAATGATGATGAACATTTTTTTCATGTGTCTGTTAGCCATTTGTATGTCTTCTTCAGAGAAGGAACCACATCTTCTTTATCCATTCATCTGTCACTAGACACCTGGGCTCTTTCCATAGTTTGGCTATTGTGGACATTGCTGCTATAAACATTGGGGAGCAGGTGCCCCTTCGAATCTGCATTTTTGTACCATTTGGGGTAAATACCTAGTAGTGCAATTGCTGGATTGTAGCACAGCTCTATTTTCAACTTTCTGAGGAAACTCCATACTGTTTTCCAGAGTGGCTGCACCAGTTTGCATTCCCACCCACAGTGTAGGAGGGTTCCCCTTTCTCCACATCCTTGCCAATACCTGTTGTTTCTTGTATAGTTGTTAATTTTAGCTAGTCTGACAGGTGTGAGGTGGCATCTTATTGTGGTTTTGACTTGTATTTCCCTGATGATGACTGATACTGAGCATCTTTTCATGTGTCTGTAAACCAAGTGGGATGTCTTCTTTGG
>NW_028010229.1:0-861 GCF_054177405.1 Leptonychotes weddellii | reverse complement strand
CATGACCCATCTGGTATCCACAGTAGACCAGCCTAGTAAAATGAACAATGGTTGGAATAACCCACTCTGCCTCTCTGCAGAGCTTCACAATCTTACTAATCTCTCCCATCCCTCCAAGGATGTTGCATGGCCTCTGATTTAGTCTGAGGAAGGGCATGGTCCCAAAGGCCTCTCTTTGGTCTCCTCTGTCCTAATAAACATCAGACCAAGGTTCAGAAACCAAAGTGGGAGTTCCACCAGTGCTAATATGAGTATTCTTGACCTGGGGAAATGAGCACAGGATGACTCTCTGGTCTCAGTGAACAAACTGTTAAATGTAAGACAAGGCTTCTTCTATTTCCACACCTTCCAAAGCCCCTACTCCAACTGTTGGGCAGGTCATGCAACAGTCCTGGTCTTTGGGCATCAACCTATGTTCGGAATCATTGTATAAAAGTTCCCAGAAAAGGTAGTGTTTCCCTTTTGTCCAGAGTTGGTCCCACCAGTGAATATCTGTGTCTTGGGGGACATTTGGGGAAAGTTGGGGGTGGGAGATGAGATGCATGGCACACATGTAGAAGGTGGTAGGGTCATTTCCCAAAGGGCTCCAGTCTCTCCCTCACTCTAGGGGCTCAGAGGCCCACACTGGCTTAGGGCTCATAGCTGGGAAAGAGACCATGACTCTTCACTATAGTAACTACTCAATCTAGATATTTATTTTTTCTGCTACATTGCCCAACAATTTCAATCTGGACAGACCTGATCAACTGTCCAACAGCACGCACCCTTGAGGTTCCCGTCCTCTGGTTACCATTCTGGCTCCGTGGCTCCTGGGTGACTGCACACCTTGACTCTGCTGGTTGAAGCATCCTCTCCTGCCAC
>NW_028010228.1:0-861 GCF_054177405.1 Leptonychotes weddellii | reverse complement strand
GTACCTCTGAAACAAATAATGCAATATATGTTAAGAAAAAAAAAAAGAAGAAGAAGAAGAAGGTAGCGGGAGGGGAAGAATGAAGCGGGGGAAATCGGAGGGGTAGACGAACCATGAGAGACGATGGACTCTGAAAAACAAACTGAGGGTTCTAGAGGGGAGGGGGGTGGGAGGATGGGTTAGCCTGGTGATGGGTATTAAAGAGGGCACATTCTGCATGGAGCACTGGGTGTTTTGCACAAACAATGAATCATGGAACACTTCATCTAAAACTAATGATGTAACGTATGGGGATTAACATAAGAATGAATGAATGAATGAATGAATGAATAAATAAATAAATAAATAAAAAGAGAGAGGCTGACCATTCCTTGAAAGCAAGGCTGTCTCAGACAATCTGCTTCTTCCATGCCCTGTGGGTTAGTTTGCTCGCCATAACAAAGCCACAAACAGGGGGCTTAAAATAACAGAAATTCACTCTCTCACAGGTCTGGAGACCAGAAATATGAAATCAAGGTGCTGAACAGGGCTGTGTTCCCTCCAAATGCTCTAGGCCAGGATCCTTCCTTGCCTCCTCCAGCTTCCAGAGGCTGTTGGCAATCCTTCTTGGCTTGTGGCTGTATTAGTCGTCTCAGGGTCCGCCGTCACATGGCCCTCTCCCCACTTTGTCTGTCTCCTCTTCTTTTTTTTTTTTTTAAAGATTTTTTTTAATTTATTTATTTGAGACAGAGAGAATGAGAGAGAGAGAGCACATGAGAGGGGGGAGGGTCAGAGGCAGAAGCAGGCTCCCTGCCGAGCAGGGAGCCCGATGCGGGACTCGATCCAGGGACTCCAGGATCATGACCTGAGCCGAAGGCAGTC
>NW_028010227.1:0-862 GCF_054177405.1 Leptonychotes weddellii | reverse complement strand
TAAAGTTATAAAGAAGCAGAAAACATTTTACTTAAATAAAAGACTTATCATTGAGAGTGATGAATGCAGTCATTAGTAGGAGAAGCAGGATGACAGAGGCGAGAATGGAGATTGAGACAACAGCCGAGTCACGTTAAAGGTGTGCTTTAAAGTATCTACCGGGCGCCTGGGTGGCTCAGTTGGTTAAGCGACTGCCTTCAGCTCAGGTCATGATCCTGGAGTCCCTGGATCGAGTCCCGCATCGGGCTCCCTGCTCGGCAGGGAGTCTGCTTCTCCCTCTCCCCCTCCCCCTGCTTGTGTTCCCTCTCTCGCTGTGTCTCTCTCTGTCAAATAAATAAATAAAATCTTAAAAAAAATTATAAAAAAAAAAAAAAAAAGTATCTACCAACCTGCTGCTCTCAGAGATCCAGCTCCGTCTCCGTGAGACCTCTCAGAGCCGCAGAGTGCACCTGGACTGAGGTGTGGCTGTGAAGATCATACCCTCGGACTTTTGGGGGGAAGATGATTGAGTTCTTAATCATCAAACCACACCCACTTCCAGAGGTGAGACAATAGAAAGGTGTCAGATATTTTATGGGAAAAAAATTTCTCAACTTTCTTTCTTTCTTTTTTTTTTTTTTACTCTCTTTGATGCACTTAAAATTAGAGGGCAAGATATGCCATTCTGATCTGAAATATTTGGGAGAATCATTAGCCGAGCTAGTGCCGTCCTCCTGATGATTGAGAATGACACAGACACACCCCCTATAAAATCCAAGCAGTCAAGTCTTAGAAATGAATCAAAATGAAGTTCTCATAGTCAAGGGGTTTCCCTCTTAATATTTAAGCAAAGTTGTTTTTCTCAATATTGTTTTTTTTTTTT
>NW_028010226.1:0-862 GCF_054177405.1 Leptonychotes weddellii | reverse complement strand
AAAGAGAATTTTGAATAGACTTGTACTAACTAGGGAAGGGGCTGGACTGTATCCACTAGAGAACTATGAATTGGGGCGCTCTACTTCAGAATCTTGGTGGACTTTAAAAGCTCTTCAACAGAGTTTCTGGAGCAAGTGACTTTAAAATGTCACATGCCCACCTGGCCCACACAAGACATGCAACCTCCCTGCAGGTCCCGTGCCAGAAGGCGTAATGAAAACATCTTGAAACCTCAGAGAGAGCATGTGAATCCAGAAACAAGCTAGAAAAAGCAGAAGAGAATGGTTGGGGGACTACCTGCCCATATGCCAATTCCTTTCTCTCTTCCTCAGACCCAGAAATATTGTATATCTTGTTTCTTGAATTGTTTCATTATTATTTTACCATTAAAATAGAAAAGGCAAAATTATGAAGACAGCAAAAAAAAAAAAAAATCGGTGGCTGCCAGAGTTTGGGGGAAGGGAGAAATGAATATGCAGAGCATGGAGGATTTTTAGGGCAGTGACACGGCTCTGCACAATACTCTGATGATAGATAAGTGTCATCATACATTTGTCATAGGATGCACGATATCAAGAGTGAGACCTAATGTAAACTATGGGCTTTGGCTGATAATGATGTGTCTGTGTGGGTTCATCACACAGAACACACAGACATCACACAGAAATGCACCACTCTGGCAAGGGATGTTAATAGTGGGGAAGACCATGCATGTGTAGGGACAGGAGCTATGTGGGAAATTGGTACTGTCCCCTCAATTTTGCTGTGAATCTAAAACTGCTCTTTAAAAAAAAAAAAAAGTCTATTAAAAATCATTTAACTGGTAATAGTATTTTAAAGATCTCTTCTAATACTGGGTAA
>NW_028010225.1:0-11788 GCF_054177405.1 Leptonychotes weddellii | reverse complement strand
GAATGAAATCTTACCATTTGCACCCACGTGGATGGAACTGGAGGGTATTATGCTGAGCAAAATAAGTCAACCAGAGAAAGACATGTATCATATGACCTCACTGATATGAGGAATTCTTAATCTCAGGAAACAAACTGAGGGTTGCTGGAGTGGTGAGGGGTGGGAGGGATGGGGTGGCTGGGTGATAGACATTGGGGAGGGTATGAGCTATGGTGAGCACTGTGAATTGTGCAAGACTGTTGAATCACAGACCTGTACCTCTGAAACAAATAATACATTATATGTTAAAAAAAAAGAGGAGATAGCAGGAAGGGAAAAATGAAGGTGGGGAAATCGGAGGGGGAGATGAACCAGGAGAGGTTATGGACTCTGAGAAACAAACTGAGGGTTCTAGAGGGGAGGGGGTTGGGGGGATGGGTTAGCCTGGAGATGGGTATTAAAGAGGGCACATACTGAATGGAGCACTGGGTGTTACATGCAAACAATGAATCATGGAACACTACATCAAAAACTAATGATGTAATGTCTGGTGATTAATATAACATAATAAAAAAAATAAAGAGTTTATGACATTTCTGGATAAAAGAAAAACATAAAAATTAGTAGCTTTTGTATCAACAATAATGGATAGGAAGTTAAAATGTAAAAATCAAATCTCATTCACAAGGGTGATAAAAATCCATAAAGTATTGAGGAATAAATTTATCAAGAAGCATATAGATCTTCATATTATAAAGAACATAATTGTATTCTGAAGGACTCCCACAAATACTAAAGCAATAGAGAGACCTACAATGTGTCTGGATAGGATGACTTCACAATAAGAAGTGAAAATTTTCTAAACTAATAAATATGTTTAATGCTATTTTATTTTTTAAAGATTTATTTATTTATTTTAGAGAGAAAGAAAGCACAAGTGGGAGGGGCAGAGAGAGAGGGAGAGAGAATCTCAAGCAGCCTCCATCCTGAGCATGGAGCCCCATACAGGGCTTGATCTCACAATCCTGAGATCATGATTTGAGCCAAAACCAAGAGTCAGATGCTTAACCAACTGTGCCACCCAGGCGCCCCTATTTAATGTTACTTTAACCAAAAGCTTATTTTTAAAAATTTGACACTAGGAAAAATGACCTTAAAATTTATTGGAATAATAAATGTCTGAGGAGAGCCAAGAAAATTTTATTTTTTATTTTTTTAAAAAGATTTTGTTTATTTATTTGACAGAGAGACAGCGAGAGAGGGAACACCAGCAGGGGGAGTGGGAGAGGGAGAAGCAGGCTTCCGGCGGAGCAGGGAGCCCGATGCGGGGCTCGATCCCAGGACCCTGGGATCATGACCTGAGCTGAAGGCAGACGCTTAACCACTGAGCCATTCAGGCACCCCGAGCCAAGAAAATTTTAAAAAAGACTTTGTGTAGCAACTTGCCTTTCTGAATATTAAAATTCATATTAAAAGCTACACTGGTAAAAGCAGTATGTTGGCATGGGAACTGATAAATATATTCATGGATATGTCTATATATTCATATATAAAATAGTGTATTAACAGATCCAAATATATACATAAAACTTAATAAATGACAAAAATGTCTTAATTAAATGGGAAAATGATGGTATATAAATAGTACAGACATACTTTGCTGTTTATCTGGATGAAAACAGAGCCCTAGAGGGATTAAGGCTCTGGATGTTCATAACTAATATAAATTAACAGCACTGAATTTCAGAGAAGAAAAATTAGATAAATTTATTTTTATAAAATGCTAAAAACTGAAAAACAAAATTTATAATAATTTATAGACTAAAAATAAAAGTTGTAACCTGACAAATAGCCAATATTTCTATTATATAAATAACCTCTAAAAATTGACAATAAAAGACAAACAACTCAAGGAAAAAGGGGCAAAACATATGAAGGCAAGTATGTGGACAGGAACATAAGTGGCTAAAACTCATGGAAAATATGCTTTTCTCTTCTAGTAATTAGGAAAATGAAAAGAAAAACAAAATTACATATTCTCCCCAACACGTTGGCAGAGATAAAAAAGAGCAATCATCTTTATTGGTCATGAGGTTATATAAAGGAAAAGAGGACATTCATTTATTTACTATGGAATATGAATTACTACAGTTTATTTTTTTGGCAAGAAATCTAATAAAAAACCCATCATTTTATTCAGGTTAATATAGTGTTGTTTATAGAAGTACAAACATATAAATTCTGAAAAACCATCAGCTGGGAAATATTTGATTAAATTATATATTTAATATTCAGCAGGTATTTAAAAAAATTAGGTTAGAAACATCTGAATTAACTTGGGCAAATGTCCATGATACATTAAGCTAAAAAATCAAGTTGTGCCCTGTGTTCCCATGTTTATTTAAAAAAACACAAAAATAAAACAAAAATAGCAACCAACCAAAAACAAAAAAAAACAAAAAAACCACCAAACCAGCCTGTATGTATGTATTAGGATAGATTTAGGTACATATCAAAATTTTAATATTGGTTATCATAGGAGCAGGGCACTAGATGGTGTGTCTATGGTTTAACTGCCTTTGTAATAAAAGTAATTGATCTCCCCCTAATTTTATTGAGATATAATTTACATGTAACATTGTATTAGTTTCAGATGTACATCGTAAGGATCTGATGTATGTATATATTGTGAAATGATTACTATAATAAGTGGACATCCATCACCTCACACTGTTACAAAATTTTTTCTTATGATGAGAAAAATAGCTTAATATTTTAGAAGGTTGGCAACTGTGGATAAGTCCAAAGAGCATGAAGTAGGAGGTGTAGACCTAATCCCACCCCTAACTTGCAATGTGACACTTTCTGCCTTGATCTTCTCATCTCTCATGTGTGAGTGGTTGTAACCACCCTACTGGTCAGGCTACAGTGTTGTTGTAGAGATAAAATGAGGGATGAAGACAAACATAATTTGAATAGTTGAAAGATGTTGAAATGCAAGCTATTATCCTTAAGAAAATTCTCAAACATTCTCAATTTATATGATGCAGGTGACAAAATCATCTGAGGAAGCATCTTCCCTTCCCAATGGCGATGTAGTGGGAGAGGTACAGGGCAGCACAGAGGTAAGAGTTAGTATCTTGAACCATCTTCCCCCAGACTAGCTTCCTCAGAATGTCTACTTGGTTCTCATTTTTCTTTTTCTTTTTTTTTTTTTTAAAGATTTTATTTATTTATTTGAGAGAGAGAGACAGAGAGCATGAGAGGGGGGAGGGTCGGGAGGGTCAGAGGGAGAAGCAGATTCCCTGCTGAGCAGGGAGCCCGATGCAGGACTCGATCCAGGGACTCCAGGATCATGACCTGAGCCGAAGGCAGTCGCTTAACCAACTGAGCCACCCAGGTGCCCTGGTTCTCATTTTTCTGTCATTCTACTTTACATAGATAGAATATCTGTCTATCTATCTATCTATCTATCTATCTATCTATCTATCTATCATCTATCATCTGTCATCCATCCACCCACCCATCATCATTCCATCTGTTTATTCTCTATGTATCTTTGTATCTATCATCATCCACCATCCACCATCCATCCATCATCCATCCGTCCATCCATCATCCATCCATCATTCATCTATTATCCATCCATCATCCATCCATCCATCCATCATCCATCCATCTATCCATCTATTTCTTCACTATCTATCTATCCTCTATTATCTTTTCTTACTCTCTAAAATTATAAAGCCTACCTCCACTCAAGCAACAGAAAACAAACACTGCCTAAATATCAAATCCTTTAGAGTTCTCTTCATAAGCCTTCAATGGGTGAATTATAGCTCCTTATTAGTGCATTTATTTCTCTACCATGCACATACATGACTCAGATCTATTGACTTACAACAGCAGGTCCAATGAGCAATATAGGGGGTTGGTGATTCTATACACTAGTAGCGAAGTGACCTAATAAATAGGAAATCTATGATTGCTTTTTTTATATATTGTGTATCCAAATAAAAAAACCATAGCATGTGTGGTTTGGTTTTTCCTTGAAAGCTTATCTAATGTTAATGATACTGTGGGTTTCCTTTATGACCAGGGAACAGAGAAGACTGAAGAGAGTGGAGAAAATGAGGCACAAAAAGAGGACAATGAAGATGCGGGCAATCTCGCCGAATCTCAAGAGAAGAATGTGAGTGTTTGCTTTTTGTACCATAGTTTCACTGGATTCAGGTCGAGAAGCATTAAAGCACCTCCAGGTGCCAGGAATCTTCCTGTGCACACTGAAGTGAGCATGGAAGCCAGGAGCTGAGGGTTCAGCCAGGGACGAAGCAGGGGGAAGTGTTCACTACTGTGGTCAAGGCAGGTTGAGGACTAAAAGGAAGCCAGAGAACCCTGAATCCAGGCCTGGAGGGACAGGCTAGACAAGGATTTAATAATTTGTAATTGTGTTGTTAGGGTTAGGTTAGGTTCAAGTTCTTCATAAAACAAGGGACCTTATCCCTTGGTCATGAGTAATGATGATTCCCAGCAAATGCCCACCAAGAGCACTGCTTACTGGGGACACAGAGGTAATGGAGTGGGACATTTTGTGGGAAGCCAGCAGGAGCTGGGGATAGAGCAGAGGCCTCGGGGAGGTAAACCCACACTCAATTCAGATCCAATCATGGGAATATCAGCTGCTCCAAGGCCTGTGATCTAATTCTAAAGGGGTCCCAATTCAGGGGCCCCAGAATAAAGGGCAGGGGGAATATGGGAGGGCAGGGGAGACTGTAGTTCTACAATGGCCAAGCTGAGAGAATGGGAGATCAGATGGGCCACTTATTGAAGGAATTCTGAAAATGTAACTGGGAAGCCAGGTAAGGGGAGACGGTGGTGCACAGGGAGCTGAGCGGGTGGGGTTGCGGGCATCGGGCTGAGCCTCCCCTAGAGTTTCAGTGATCGTAATGCGTTGGGCCATTTGTAACAAAGACTGCTTACTGAACCATGATGGTTTGCATTTTTACCTATTTATGATTCTTTTTACCTATTTATTGATTCCAGGAGAGGGTGTAGACATCTGTTAAGATAGTTGGACTCTCATTCCCAGCAGATGGAATGTGGTTAGGAAGGGCCCTGGGGAAATGTGCTATGGGCATGTTGGGGTGGGCATGGGCATCAATTGGTCTGTATTATAAGGAATTTAAATCTGGAGGAGCCAGGGCAATAAATTCCTCATATTTAAAGATTGCTATCCCAAAGTGCTGATAATTTAAGACTCTTTGAAGTCTTTAGTTTGGAAGAAAGACAAGGTCTTTAAGCCTGACCTAGAAGTTAGATGGAGTTTCATGGCAGGCTGTATCATTCAGAAATAATAAATTTTAAATTAAATATAGTGGCAATTTCATTACCCTGTCATTTAAAAATCCATGTTTTTATAATGCAGACTTTACAGGAATTGCCTAGTGCCTTCTTATAGTATTATCGATTTATATTTTTTGAAATCCAGTTTGCTTCCTGTAAGACAGAGAGACAAAGATAAGAAACATTACACCCCAATCCCTTTCTCCTGGGGACTGAGAGGAAAGTAAATTTTCATAACTACAACAAAGATGGGTCTGCTTCCTCTTCTCAGCTACTGTTCAGAGAGGTGGTAAGCCATCAGGCCCGGGGTTCTCTTTGTTAGTATTTTTTTTTTTTAATTGAGAACGCTTTACAAAGTAAATTATAGTCCTATAAATCCTGATAGGAATGAAAAAAAATCATTTTTGTTATTTTTGCCTGGGCTCTGATGAAGATATGACTAAGTAAAAGACATTTTAATTTTAGATGAATGTATTATTCACATTAATGATCAAAGTCATTTTCAACTCTTTAATAATATTTGTTCTATATAAAGATAGATTCTGACTTTTTCCTATTTGACAAGTGATCCATGCTCTTTGACTTACTTTAATTCAGTTATATAAGAAAGAAACCCCATGATTTGTCGGTAGGATTACAAATGACATAGTAACATGATTAGCTTTGGGACTGAATATATAGGAAAATGGATTGAAATTTGAAAAGGAGATGAAACTATCTGATATTTTGAATGGTTGCGTTTTGTACTTAAAGAACCTCCCATCCGCTTAAATGGTTTTTGGGTTTGTTCTTATCTTATCTTATTTATTTATTTATTTATTTATTTTTAAAGATTTATTTATTTGAGGGAGAGAGGGAGAGAGCAAGTGCACAGCAGGAGGGGCGGAGGGAGAGAATCTCAAGCAGACTCCCCGCTGAGCATGGAGTCCAACGTGGGACTCCACCTCATGACCCTGAGATCATGATCTGAACTGAAATCAAGAGTCGGACACTCAACTGACTGAGCCACCCGGGTGCCCCTTGGGTTTGGTTTTCAAGGTTAAGATGGGAAGGCCACCTAGGCTGTCATCACACCTTTCGGCCCACAGTGCACTCAGGCTTAGATAGGCTAATTTGTAACAAAGAGAGAAGCCAATTAGATTTCTGTGTTTTACTTCTTTAAACACTGATTTTCAAAGTACTAGACACATCCTGCTGGGTTCTTCTAGATCTTACAGCTCAGATCAATCCAGTGCTTTTTAGATAAACTCTGGCCCTGTTGAAAACCGCCTGGAGGAGATTTCATGGGGTCTTACCTTGTGCTCCTCCTGGCCCCTTGTATTTGAACAGCGGGGCTCCCCCTGCTCCGTGGAAAATAGAAGGAATACAGTATCCGTGGGCTGCCATCTGGTTCCTAAGCCATGTGGCAAGAATGTCAGCTTCCTTTATTTGTCTAACAGCATGATATCTGCTTCACACCTCCAGCTCATGCTGGCAGGACCTTCCGTCAGGGTGAGGGGCTGATGGGCGCTGGCCCCTCGGCTGAGTCAGGCCCTCGGCCTCTGACGGAGCACAGCTGCTGCCCCTGGGGTCAGTGTCCCCCCTTCTGCCCCTCTGTCTCCAGTCTGGCTGCTTCCATCAAGACAACTCCAAGCCTAAGCTCCAAGCCCCCCCTTTTTTTAGGGACTGTCTAGCTTCATTGCCTCTCCTAGCTAGCGCAGGATCTTTAAAGCAAGTCCTCTCCTTTCTTCCCTAGGAGCCCAGAACCCCCACCAGTCTGTGGCTCTCTTCTTGGAGTGTGGGAGGGGCAGTAACTCTACTCCCTGTCTCCAGTGTTGTGTGCCGAGGAATACAACACATAGTTCATATCCTGGTATTCAGCCACACTAGGTATGACAAGGAATCCAAACGTACTTTCACCTTTCATTCTGAAATGATTACAGACTTACAGGGATGTCGTTCAGAGCCCTGTGTGCCCTTCACGTGGCGGCGCCCTGTGCTGAGGTCTCCGATAGCCACGGTACAGTGTGGAAACCAGAACGTGCCCCCGTCGCCTCTCTATCAAACAGACTGCAGAGCTCAGTGTGCACCATTATTTCAGACCTTCCATTTGTGTGTTAGGGACAGTTTTCGAGTGTATAGTGGTAGCCACGGCCGCTGGCGGCTGGTCGCGGTACACGGAGGGATGAGGCAGCTAAGTAATGTCTGGGCGTGGTCTTGTTCTTCTAGCTATTGCACATGCTCACTCAGGACGTACTTGATGCCTTTTTATTTTATTTATTTATTTTTTAACGATTTTACTTATTTATTTGAGAGAGAGAGACACAGAGAGAGTGCAACCATGAGCTGGGGGAGCAGCAGAGGGAGAGGGAGAAGCAGGCTCCCAGCTGAGCAGGGAGCCAGACATGGGACTCGATCTCGGGACTCCAGGATCATGACCTGAACCAAAGGCAGATGCTTAACCGACTGAGCCACCCAGGCACCCCTTTGATGCCATTTTAATGGCCAGAAATATTTATCTAAGAATGTCACTCTTGATTTAAAAGCAAATCAGAGGTGGAGACAGAAACCATCACCTCCTGTAATGAAACGGACCTCCCCGACCACCAACCCAAGCGTCATGGCTCTCAAACACCAGATGCCAAGATGCATCTTACCCACATGCTGGTGGGTTGGGGGGCATTTGGGAGGCAGGACGGTGAACACTGGGGAGACTGTTCATTCCTGCCTGAGAAGACCTCCTATGTTGCTCCAGACCCCAGTAGAGAAGGGACTTTGTGGTCACCTTCCCTGCTGACCCGGGAGGGACAGGGGGCTAGGGAGGAGAGGCGGGCTTGTGAATGGTACCTGAGGAGGAAGGGAAGGAAGCAGAAGGTCACTTCAGCTCCAGGGCACACTCTGAGGAGGGCCTGCAGACTGGGGGCTTCGTGAGAACTTTATGGGAGACTGGACAGGTCGCAGCTTTGTGTTTGGTTTCCACTGAGGTGAAAGTATTTTAAGTTGTGCTCCTTGCCAACTCGGTGGTCCTCTCCAAAACCTCTTAAGACCTTGGCTTGACTGACTACATGATTATGGCTTGTAAAGCCCACTCAGCTTCCTCCAAAACCGGTCCCGAGGAAAGTTGCTTTCTCAAGGGGCAGACGTTGGTTTAGGTCTTTGAGGAGCTGGTGAGTCTCAGGCTGGGTCCCTGCAGTGCCAGCAGATAGAGAGAACTCTGCCGTTGTCCCTGAGATTTCCAGCCATTCGGAGGCCATCTGCCCTCCTCAGGTCACTCTGGGCTGGCCCTCGGCTTCCTTCCACACCAGCCACCTGTCCTATCCAGCCACTGCCTGACACTCACCACAGCTGACACCTGTCCCTCATCCTGGCCACTTTCCGTCTCTGCCGCCTGCCTCGCTGGCCAAGTTCCCAACCAGGATAGCTGCCGGGGAAGATTCTAAGACTACCTGCTTCGGACGCTTCCCCTGACTAACTTTATTATAGGAGCAACAAGGTAAAATGATTTTAAGTTGTAGCTTTGTCAAGTGAATGATGCATACATAGCCTGTCCTAAGATTTGCAAGAGCTTAGCTCAACTGACCATGTGATCATAATGATATTAAAAAACAAAACAAAACAAAACCTTTTTGCTGGTATAATTATTTGCCAACCATAAAGGTCCATCTCAAGAATTGAATATGGATGACTTTTAAGGTTCTGTCCAATTCTGATATTTTATAATTCTGTGAGCTAAAGATGAAAGTTTAAGTTCTATTTCCATAATATATCCCCCCCCTCCTCCTATGAGGGATTCGAGGCAGAAGTCGCAAATATAAATGCATCCATTCAACATGTTATTGACAGCTTGTCTGCCCCCTGCCAGGCAGGATTCCGGGGGCTGGGGACAGAGCAATGAAAAAGACAGAGTCCCTGCTCCCACAGAGCTTATGTTCCAGGAGAGCTGGTGATGGTAACATCCGGGGTTCTTCAAAGTGGCTAAGTATTTCTATAAATACTCTGGGCAATTACTTTCCCCATTTAATGTCTCTTTTAAGAAATTAAGGTTAATTCAGTGCAAGACTGTTGAATCACAGATCTGTACCTCTGAAACAAATATTGCAATATATGTTAGGAAAAAAAAAAAGATAGCAAGAGGGGAAGAATGAGGGGGAATCGGAGGGGGAGACGAACCATGAGAGATGATGGACTCTGAAAAACAAACTGAGGGTTCTAGAGGGGAGGGGCGTTGGGGGATGGGTTAGCCTGGTGATGGGTATTAAGGAGGGCACGTTCTGCATGGAGCACTGGGTGTTATGCACAAACAATGAATCATGGAACACTACATCAAAAACTAATGATGTAATGTATGGTGATTAACATAACAATAAAAAATTTTAAAAAAAGTAAGATCAATTCAGATATGGATAGAGAGTCCTCGGTCCCTTGGTAATTGCTGCTGGCTAACCTGTCAAAGCTGAGACTTGCACTGATTCCTGTGGGACCCCCTACCATCCTCCAGCCTTGCTCTAAAACCCCATTTTTAGCAGTGTATTTCTTGTTAGTGCATTTGCTTCAGCTGAATACAGTTCATACAGATAATTGAACTTAGAAAAATGTGAAACTCTACGTAGCTGATAATTCTCTGTTGCATATTTTAATTTGATCTCATGTGGATAAGAGGGAAATTAATGTTCTTTGAGGTCCAAACAGTTACTAGCAGAGTGTATGTTCATTTATCTGGTCACTTAGCACATTTATTGAGCTTATACCTCGGTTCCAGACAGTGGCTGCATCCTGGAGATCCAAAAATGAATAAAGACACATGTCATGCCCCAAGGAGGACACAGACCAGTCAGGGAGACAGATAAATGATGGTCATGGGAGCAGGTGAGGCGTCCCATAACTCAGCCTTATGGGTCAGGAATGTCTTCCTTGAAAATGTCGTTCTAAGCAGAGTCCTAGAAGGTGTGGCAGATGTGAGAAAGTGGCATGTGGTCCATATGGCTGAAATAAAGAATGGTGAGGGACGTGGCGGGGTGAAGTTAAGCCGGGGCCTGATTGTGATGGCCTTGCAGCCATCCTAAGGATAATGGATGAAAGTTTCTTGAAAAGATGGAAGTTTTTCAACACGAGGGAAGCATGGTAAGGTGTGTTGTGTTCTGGAACAATATCCCTGGCCACAGTGTGGGTTAGAGATAAGGAAGACTAGGTGCTGTGCCCTGGGTGAGAGGAGCTGGGGGTCATGGAGGGGAGGGCCCAGGCGCGGGCCGAATCAGGCAGTCCTAGAAAGGTACACTCAACACATGGCTGAGAAACCAACAAGTGCAGGCCTCTCTTTTCTTGGACGAAACTTGATGTGTTGCCGGTGGTGTAAGGATTAGTTTAGGGATTCCCCACGCTGGGCAGACTTATGGGGCTGACTTGGCCTGGCCAGCTGCAGCAGCGTTTTAGGTTCTGTATTTTCTCTGCCAACCTCAGAAATCTGAGCGTATGCTTCCGGAACTGGCCGAGAACATGGGGCTGCACTGGGGGATGTGGTGGGTCCTTATCACATGCCTTCCGTGATTTTGCCTTTTCTGTTCCTTATCTTGAGACAGCATAGTAGGTAGAGTAGGAAGGGCACTAAATCAGGAACCTCGAAGTCAGTCCCGATTGTGTTGCTTCCTTGTCCTCTGATCTTCGGCAAATTACTTAACTCTGTGGCCTCGGTGACCTCATCTGTCCAAAGGCAGGATGGAGTGAGAGGCTCTGGGAATGTGAGATTGCTTTCAACTCTCCCAGTGCAGGATTCTGTGAGCTCTCTGCCTGAGTCGGAAGGCATGAGGAATTTTTAGGGACTGCTTCCTCTACTTAATTAAAGCGATTCTAGTACACTGGCCCCCAGACACTTATCATGGGGCCATTTTGGGAAGGGCTAGAAAATTCTTGTTTCCTTGCATTTGTAGGAGATACAGCCTGGTCCTACTACTTTGATCCAGGGAAACAGAAATTCTAGTGGGTTGGCACAGTGGAGACCTATTTGAATTTGGGATGGCCTCACCCTCTCCTACCTTGCAAATTTCTTTCTTTAACCAGAAATCATTGTTTAAATACTAAATGCTTCAGAAATGTTATTATTTTATTTTGATGGAGGGTAAGTGTTTGACCTACTCTTATTTACGGTTCAAAGCTGAAGGAAAGGCATACTTAAGAGGACATAAAGTCAGAAAAAACATAATTTTGTTCAAATTTTCTAATTGCTTGGCATGTATGGTCTGAATTTTCCTAGATAGTGCTACAGATCTGCAATATTCTTTGGATATAGACAGAATTAAACATGTAATTAGGCAGTATTACTAAGGAATTATATTTTCTCAGGAGTAAGAGTGGTGGAAAAATGTCTCTAATCTCATTCTAAGGGCTTCAAATATAACACATGAAATAAGTAGGCATCGCTTAGTTATCATGTCTTTGTTATTTATATATTTTATCAATACATTAATGTCTTTCATTTTGATGAAAATGTATC